>NW_027185793.1:11442634-11554593 GCF_028583685.1 Petaurus breviceps papuanus | reverse complement strand
ACCTGTTATCCATTATTCTTAAAATGTGACCAGCTGTCTGGTAAACCAATATGTTGGGTGGACCCCCTGTGGTGAATTTATGGTTAGGACATGGACAAAAGTTGCACAAATGGGCAGACGTGGATGACTTAAAATCTGCATTATTGGAGAGAATGGACAAATCAATGAGATCACAGATCAATTTGAGTACTTTTAATAAAACGCTAGATAATGTGACATCAACAATACTGATAGGACAGAAGAATAATGTGACCTAAATGAAACAAAAATCACTTGGCTGAATGGTAGTCATTGAAAGAACTAATACACAATATTTAAAATCACAGAGGCTAAACAAACTAGACAATGAAACAGAAAACTCTGCTATATGGATTGCAAAATATCATGAAATAAACATGAATAAAAAATATTTTGCAATTTCAAACCAAAAATATAACTGTGAGGATATACTAATTAATGTAAGTGAGATAGAGAAAAAAGCAATCTTACCTTATTACTCTTTTCCTGTCAGATCTCAATTAAAATGGCAATTCCATTTGGGGGCATCACACTTTTAGATATTCTGAATAACTTGCAGAAGAGAATGATGAAAATGACCATAGGTCTATCTCAAATAAGCTGCAGAAAAAAAAAAATTTTAAGTTGGACTTTGTCAACCTGAAGAAGGAGGCTAATGGCATACATAGGGGTAATAGCTTACTCACTTCAATATGTCGATAGTTCTGTGCCTTAGGAGATGGCATTCATGACTTGCTGTGGTCAAAATAAATTCATCCCTTGATGGTCAACCTTCTGGTGATGAACATCTCCAAACAAAGGTCCTTAGACAACAGGAAAACAGGACATCACCATGTTCATACTCAAAAGTTTTCTAGCTTAGTAGGTAGGACGTGGAAGGGTATATACTATCCTAGCATAAATTTTGAGAACCCAAAGGATACCTCTATGCCATAAAGAGGCATTGGCATAGGATTAAGGAGCAAGAATAATAATGACGGTTGACCATGCCCCCTGTTTAAAAGGTAAGGTGGCTACAACTATACTTGTTAGCAGTTTTTCTAAAAAAAATTTCTAAGGATTAGTAGACTACCAGGTGAATCATCAATACAAGATAGCAACCAAAAAAGCTAATGCGAACTTGTGACATTGATTCCAGGGATAAGGAGGTTACAGTCCTGTTGTACTCTATCAACTTGCCATCCAAATAAGCATTTTGCTAATTTATTACTATGTGCCAGAAACTTAGGATCCAAAGACAAAAATGAAATGAAACTTACCCTCAAAGTTCTTTGAGGGTAAGTTTCATTTCATTTTTGTTTTCATTTTATTAAAGGAAACATTTATACTTATAGATAAGTACAAAATATATACATACATATATACAGATATATATGTACATGTATATACATACATACATGTACATATATATGGTAAAAAGAAGGCATTTTTGTCAGTGAGAGGCACTAGCATATAGGAGAATGAGGAAAGGCTTTATGTAGACAGCAGCCCTTGAGCTAAAGTCTGAAGAAAGCTAGGGATTACAAAAGGTGGAGGTATGGACAAAGTGCGTTCCAGGTATGAGAGATGGCGACAGCCTGTGCAGAGGTGCAGAAACTGGAAAGAGAATGACATGTGAGGATCACCAAATAGATAGGTGAATAGAATATAAATTATATGAAAGGTAAAATATGCAATAAGGATCCATGGGTCATGTGAACAAGACAGAAGAGTAGATATTTTATCTAATCCTCAAGACCTCTCAAACCCCTCCAAAATATTAATCATGTGCCGAAGACAAAGCAACTTCAACTGTCTCCATGGTCTAGGGCTGGTTATCCAAATATCCAAATAATCCAAATCCAAATAAGATTTTTAAAAAACCCAAAATTCCATTCAGTATCCCCTCCAACTCTACCATTCAGTACCCACCTCTCAGACTACCAGCAACGAGGCTATACTAGCCAACTCAAGGACCAACCGGCTCAAAAACAAGGCCATCCCTACACCCCCACCCCCTCATTCTTTCCAGTGCTTTGGAGACCCCAAGCTATAGGATGCAGGAGTTTGTCTTGGCCACAGATAACCAGCGCAGCAACAAGCCTTAAAAAAACAAAAGCCTGACTGGGGTCACAACCCCATAGCACAGACCCTGAAAAGACCTGTACTGTTAGTAGCAGGGAAGCCAACAAGTACCTGCAGCACCAGTGTGGCAGCTATCCGAACTGATGACAGAGAAGTAAGGGACAAAAGCAGCAGGAGAGGACATAGGAGAGGGCAAGACGCTGCGAGAAAGGCAGAATTAGGGTTAGGGTTAGAAGAAAAGATTTAAAATAACAAAGGAATAATGAAAAGAAGGACAAGGGGGATAGTTTCAAATTACATTTAACGCAGAAATTATCAAAACTGTATAGCAATGATTAAAAAATAGACAGATCAACAGAGCAAATTAAACCAGGGAAATTCAGGAACAATAGAACCCAATAATCTAGTGTTTGATAAAGCACAAAATATAAATAACCTAGGGAAAAAAGTTCCTCAGTTGATAAAAACTACTGAGAAAAAACTAGAAAGCAGTCTGGCAGAAATCAGGCTTAGTCCAACACCTTAAATCATATTCTACAATACATTCTAAATTAATATGCAACCTTAATATAAAAGCTCTACATGGCAGAGTAAAGTAAATATAGAGCCAAGAAAACAATACATGTGATAACTATAACAATGTAAATGGAAAGAACTATACACCAAAAAGTCAAAAGTTAATGTAACAAAATCATAAAGATCAAGCAAGACTCAAATAAAGAGATATTACAGGACTCCCCCATTCTTTTGTGGAGGTAGGAGATCCACAGATGTTGGTACTGCATGTTTCAGTCTTTTTCAATGTTTTTTATCAGTTGTGCTGATTTTTTTTTCCTCTCAAAAAAAAAAATACTATTTGTTATATAAAATGGCTCTCTGGGAGAAGGAGAGAGTTGACTAAAACTTAGGATAACTACGGCAATATAAGAAAACGTATGGGGGCGGCTACGTGGCACAGTGAGTAGAGCACAGGCCCTGGAGTCAGGAGGACCTGAGTTCAAATCCGACCTCAGACACTTAACACACACACACACAAAAAAATGTGACCCTGGGCAAGTCACTTAACCCCAACTGCCCTCCAAAAAAGAAAAAAGAAAGTATGAATAAAAATTTATTTTTAAAAAAATATGCAGTAAGATTGAAATGGTTAAGAGACAGAGGGTAAAGGCATATTGTGAAGGGCTTTAGTTGTCAAAAAGAAAAAGGTTATATTTGATCCTAGCATAATAAGAAGACACTGGAGCAGAGGAGCAACATGGGCTGCAATCTGCATTCTTGGAGGGACTGCCCATATGGAAGATATATATACACAGGGGAAAAAAATTTGTATGAGGATAACATGAGACATTAATAATTTTTAAGATGTTACTCCTTAACTTCAACACTAGTATTTCATGAAAATTTGAGAACTGATATTAATATTGTAAAATATGATACTGTGATTCAAAAGTAAAGAAATAGTTTAGAGTTAAGAATAGTAAGGTGATAGCACTCATTTCTATATAATTTTTAAGTAAGTACTTACAGTCAGATCCCAGCATTCTACAGTCTGTGAAATTTACATACAGAGTTTAGGGAAGTCAGCCAATCACTCCAGAAAAGCTAAAGTTAATGAAAAAGATGTCTGTAGTCAAATGAAAATTAAATTCTGACCATACTTTAGGGATGAAAATGTATTTAAAGCTGCTTTCAAACTCCTGTCATTCATTAGTCACTGAAAGACAAGTAAATAACCTATCAGGCTGTTTATTGGGATGGTTATCCTTTTTTATTAATCATAATAAATAATAGTAATCAAGATAGTTATTTTCTAGTAGAGACTCAACTATCATTATATGCAAACCTTTGTTGTACAAATTTTTTGCATGTAATATAAATATGTATATATACATATATATGCTCCTTAAAAGTAGTTTCAGTAACTGCAAAAGGTTTTAAGTAGACTTTTAAAACAGGCCAATATACATATAAAAAATATTTTTATGCATGGAATTTTTTTACTGTAAATAAATTTTTACTGTCATATTTACATTTTAAATTCTCCTCTCCCAAAACTTCAATAATAAATCTATATCCTCAACCCAGGTAAAATCAATTACACTAGACAAGTGATTTTATTTTTTTTTTTAGCCATTTGAGACAGCTAAGGGGAATTAGCATTTATTGCATTTATTTTTATAACTCACAAAGCTTTTATTTCAAGCATTAACAAATATTATTTCTTCTGGAACAATATAAGGAGATAGCTATATGTTCTAGAATTAGAAGAATCAATTCTGAAAGTCACAATGTAAAGACCAATAAAGAGTCCCATGATAGATGTGAATAAGCTACAAAACATTACCAGTCAAGAATTGAGCAAGAGAAGCTGTGTACAGCATACCATCAGAAAGGTGGGTGATAAGAGGAAATGGGTTAGACATATGGTGAGAATAAGAAATAATTGATGGACAGCCTGTCTACCCTACTAGAGTACTAAAAGAAAGCCCCTAAAATGCTGAGTGGACCCTGTGTGGAAGACCTTGGGAAAGCCATGGTAAGCTGAGAAGGTAAGGATGGGCTGTGATCCACATTTTTGAAGAGAGTGCCCATATGAAGGAGATACAGATCCATCCACACACCAAAAAAAAAAAAAAATTATATGATAACAGAAGAGAAAATAAATTTTCAGATGTTACTTCTTAATTTCAACAAAAGAATTTCATGCTAGGTGGCACAGTGAATAGAGCACCAGCCCTGGAGTCAGGAGGACCTGAGTTCAAATCCGACCTCAGACATTGGACACGTGTGACCTTAGGCAAGTCACTTAACCCCAATTGCCTTGCCTTTTCCCCTCTAAAAAAAAAAAAAAGAATTTCATGAAAAAGTAAAAACTGACACGATTGTAAAAAATAATACTATGATTCAAGAGTAAAGAAGTAGTTTAGAGGTCAGAAAAGTAAGGTGACAGTAGTACTCTATCTATACCACTTTTAAGTGGCTTGTGGCGAGGGCCCAGCATTCTACAGTCTGTAAAATTCACTTATTTACCTCAATCACTCCTGAAAAGCTGAAGTGAAAGAAAAAGAGATCTGCAGTCAGGAAAAAAAAAATTCTGGCCATACTTTAGGGATGAAAATAATATTTAAAGTTACAGTCAACCTCTTGCCACTCATGCTGATTACTATTTTCCATTGTCCTAAAGAACAAGAAGTAGAATGGAAAATCATAAATGTCAAATTATTTGAATGTAATTTTAATCAATTGGATGAATTTCTATTAGTGATTTACTTAATTATATTTATCTAGTCAAATAAAGGGATTCTTCACTTTAAGTAAATGTGTTACACAGAATCTGAATTTTAAAAATTATTAATTTAGAAAGAAAAATAATTTGTATGTGCCAGAGTATCAAAGTTAAGAAATTTTGCGATTGAAACTTAACAATTTAGATATTATTAGGTCTACTGGGGAAATGAGATTAAATATTAATATGTAAAATTTGATAATAAAATAGATCACAAAAAAACAAATATACTAATAAAGAGTATATTTATAATAAAAGTATATAATATACTAATAAAGAGGCAAATTGCTTCTCACTCTGTTTGTGTCAGTTCATCTGAGTACTAACTGCTGTAAACGTTCACTGTTTATGTCCCTGTTCCATCTGATAGAGTTCTGACCATCAACTTCATCAGGCTTGCATACCTCAGGGTGATTTTTAATTTAGACAACACAATATCATTACCTGGAATCCATCCTCTGAGTGTCTCCACTTAGCTGAATGCTGCAATATACCCTATAGCCTTCCTGAGCCAGATGCTGACTGACTATATGATATTGCAGAATGTCTGTTTTCAAAGGGTAGAGTAATATCAACAACAGTGATGCTACAGTTCTCATTATCCAAGATTACTAAATATGGTCTTAAAGCCTCTCCCAGTCTTGGAATTGTTGAATTTGCCCAAATCTCAGTTTTGGGTTTTTTTTTTTTTGTTTGTTTCCTGGCACTTTGATGGTTTCAACAAGTCTAAGATAATATCATGCTCAGGTAATAGCCCCACTCAGCTGAGGACTACAGTGGCAGTGTGCATGTGGGAGAATTTCTTTTAATGTCCCACATCAATGATAGAGCTCAGCTTCAGAGTCAAATCTCCTGGCCCCATTCAATGTGACACAGTCCAGTCCAGCTCTGAATAAAGTGCCAGATCACAGACCCAGAAAAATTCCCATGTAAAAAAAATTGAGACCACAGGCATAGAGGTGATGGGACATATTTTACCCTGAAAAGGTTTGCTGACTAGCTTCTGTTTAAAATAATATCTTAGTGCATATTTCAAATTCTTCTCCACTCCTTCTAGAGCCAACAGCCAAAACATCGTATTTTATTCTCTACTCAATAGAGATTTTAGCTGACAATTGTCAGTAGGCTACTAATAACTAGGACCAGATGTTAGGAGCTACTGCATCTTTGTATCCAAATTCTCCTTCCACAGAGTCACTTAAATAAATGATGAAGTCTTCCATTTGAGGGGTACCTTTAATTCTGTTGCTCACTGTATCACAGTGAGAGAGTTGGCCCAGACTGGCTGATGCCTGGAACTCAGCCACCTGGTAACTGATGACAACTTGTACAACTAGTGCTAGTAGGTTTGCCTTCCCTGAACCTTCTACTTCATAAGGAAGATACAGGGACTCAATGTGGCTCTGAGGGAGGTGTAACCGTCTCTTGGCATCTTTTAAACTGTTCTGTCCAAGAATCCGAGGGCACTCTTGCAGCTTATAGCACTCCTAAGATGGAATGATACAGATACAACTGAAAAAAAGGTATTTACTATGTGTTTTCTGACAAGGAGCCAAGTTAGACTTGTCCGTTAAGTCTAAGTCTGTAGTCATCTTAGCCATTTCATCTTTCACAGAATTTTCAGTGTGGAACTCCAACGAAATTCCAGGGTAAGGACAGGTGTTAGACATCACTGAGATGCCCTCACTCTGAATTTTGGAATTGTATGGGGAACACCTTCTTCTGGTCATCAGTCAATAAGGTTGCACATCTGGTCTCATTAAAATGTATTAAGCAACCTTACTTACACTGCTCAGCATTCTAGTCAGGGAATGGAGGATGCCAGCAACTATGGCTAAATCATCTGCGTGTTTTGTATTTTTTATGGTAAAAATTTAATCCTGTTATGTTCCTGTAAATATCATGGCATGGATAATCAGTTCTAGTGTTAATAAGAATTATGGGCCAAAGAGGGTAGCCTTGTCTCACCCTGGCCAGATATTAATGCCTGATATAAGGCTGTGACAGAGTCTGTGCTGTCCTGGTAGTCTTTCCATAACATTAACCACATCTTCGTGCAAACCAGCCCATTTTAGTGCTAACAATATTGTTTTGTGTGGCAGTGAGCCAAATACATTGGCTGGAGTGAGCCAGGACACCCCATACATTTTCCTTTTATGTTGTGTTTCATCCACTATGAACTGCAATAAATAACTTCTGGCCACAGCCGTCAGTAGACATGAAGCCTTTGATTCCTGCTGATGCTTTAATTTCTTACCCTCTAACCAATTACTCTTTTAGTCAAGGTGGAAGCATAAATCTTATCCATGGTGTTACCCCAGGCAATAGGTCTCCAATTGGATGATTCATTCCTATCACCTTTTCTGTAAATTTAAATAGATGTAGATGACTGCCACTCTGGAAAACAATTGTATCAATAAATTAACAATAGTAGTTAAAATATGTTCCTCAGGATCAATCTTCTTCCAGATCCAATTTTATTCTATCCAGTCTTGGGGCTGCATATAGGCATTTTAATTAGTCACATATCCCAAATAGAGTAAATGGATCACAAAATGGGCTCCTTAAGTCAGCCGGAGTATCATGCTTCACTATTAAAGCATACATGATTATAGGAGGGGTGACACTAGGCTTGAATACTTTCTAAAAAGTATTCATACAATTGTTACCCTGTAGATCTGGAATATCAAGGCCTCATGAGTTACCTATCTGCAAGCAGGTGGGTGATTAGCTGTATATAGTTTCCATAATCAGGAAGCTCATGGTATAATGATCAGTAATAACACAAAAAAGGATTTGACTGGAAATGGTGGGGAGCATATTTTTGCTGTATGCAATGCAATTACCCTCTCAGGGTCTCAGTTTTCTTATCTGCAAAATCAAAAGTTTAACAAAATTGCTATTAAAATCATTACTTCCTTTTCTTAAGTTCTGTGACTCTGACTATGGTAAATATCAACCATTTATTTACTTTACAGAACCTTGCCTCATGGGTAGTTTTTTTCCAGAATACACCTATTTCATAAGCATGAGATGGCAGTATTTTAAAAGAAGGTTCTTTCTTTAACAAACATCTGCTACAGAAAAGAATGCCAAGAATATTTTGTATGGTAGCTAGTCTCATATTAAAAATTAATCACAAATAATAAAAAAGTGAAAAAAAATTAATCACAGCTCAATTATGGATAATTGAGAAATTATTGTGTTTTAATAGCTAATAATAGCCATTTATATAGCACTTTAAAGTTTGCAGAGCACTTTATAATTATTGTCTAGTTTTTAACCTCACAACCTGGGAAGTTGCTGGTATCATTACCACAACCATCTCAAAATAAGGAAACCGATGGCAGAGAGGTCAAGTGACTTGACCTGAGTCATATGGCTAGTAAGGATCCTAGGCAAAATTTGAACTCAGTTTCCTGACTCCAGCATACTACTCTGCACAAACAGTGGTGGTGGTACCAAGAGTGCCACAAAGTGGGCTATTATATCAAATTAAAATGAGATACCATGTTTGGTATTAAAAAATGTCTCCAGGACATCAAAGGTTAGAAAAAAAATAAGGCATACCTGCACAAGATACAGCACACAGGTTCACTTGTGGCCCACCAAAAGATTTCAGGTAGCCCGTGAAAAATGTAGAAGACATAAAACAGGTCTGCACAACATACGTCAGGCCACTTTGGCAGGCTGCAAGCAGCCCACAGGCTGTATGTTATTCAGGCCTGAAATATGGTTTCAATTAAAGGCTGTTACTGTTATTGTTCATCCTTTGCTCTTGAAGAGTACCATGACATCAGGAAGGTGATGCCATGACTTGCAAGTGAATTGGATTTAAGTGAGTGAGAGCAATGCAAAGTCACCAGCCTGTAAACACAAGCTAGGTGGGATTTTTGTTTTCTTTTTGGAGTTCAGTTTCCCAGGCTCAGGCTAAATTGTGAACATCTGAAGGATTGATCTCCCTTGAACCCTGATAATTCACAGCTGAACTGAGTCATGGAGGTTTTCAGCCTCCTGGCTCTAAGCCAATCAGGGGCTGAGCCATTGTTATATATCCTGGGAGGTTGGCATTTTGCTTTGGGGGTTCGCTCATGAGAAGGATCTTTTAATTTCCTGGTTGAGAATATGTGTAGCCGTATGTTCAGAGCCCCCTGAATGCTTGGATGTCTGTGCTCTCTCAAGCCAGTGATGTATGTAAAGTGCATAGCAATACTGCTATGTTCAGTCGAAGCCCTTTATGCTGATTTCCATTTGTATTTTTTCTGTTTGTATCTTCTCCACATTCAGGGTGCTGACCTTTCCCTTGAACTGCTGAATGTAATTAAAGTAAATTTGCTGACCCATTTAAAAGTTGCATTTTCTTTAAGAAAAGCTGATCAAAGAACATGTACTAGCAGGCCATTCTGGGTGTGCCACGGTGCTTGCTATTACACAGCCTCACTCACTCCTCTGGAGACATCTGGGTCCAATGACAGTATATAGATCAGGACGACCAGAGAAGGCTCTGGATTCAGTGGGAGACCTTGGCCTTTTTGAGTTAAGGTCCTTCCCAGGTCTCAGCTTGAATGAGGCAATGCCCATCCAGCCTAGGTAAGAAAATACCTCTTTTACCTAGTTTAAAAAAAAAATTCAATCTGGGAGGGGAAAACCCCAAGGATTTCTGGCCAAAACAGAAACTGCCATTTATACTTCCTTGGAGCCATCGGGCCCGAAAAAATTGTGAGGGATAACTTGCAGCGAACTTTCTCCATTTTGAACATCATATATACATTCTTATTACTTCCTTATATTTTGTAACTAAGTTCAGTATTGTTTCCCCATATATATGTAAGTCATTGTATATTTCAAGTTAATGGAGGACTACTGAGTATTGATACAATTGATGGGATTAACTATTGAGACCAAATCAGAGGTGTTTTTAGTTTGGGGAAAAGAATGGTAGTGTGAGAGGTAGCAAAGGGTTAAGTTTCTATAGAACTGCAAGAATTACTAAAACAAGACTACTGACAAAAAGTACCAGACAGTAGCCTTGGGAAGAAGTTGAGTTCCCAGTTCCCAGAGAACTCCTAGATAATACTAAAAATGAAATAATATAGAATAAAAGGAGCCAGCAGCAGCAGATGGATTTGACCAGTCAGAAAGCAGACAGAGGCCTTGGGACACTCAGGCCCAGATAAGGACACATCTAGGTTGGACTGAAGGGGGTTCAGTATTCTGAGGTTGTTACTGGGCTTTCGTAGTGGACCTCGTGTATTATGTATGTTATCTAACAAAATTAGAGCCTCATTAGTAATAATTAGGTTAATGTTTGGGAGGGGCGGGTAATCCTTTCTTATTTAACCCAGTTTCTGCTCCTGTAAGGAGGCCTCCTCTCCCTGGATTTCCCAGTGACTGGACCACCCACTTCTCTCAAGATTCTAATATAACTTTCTACCTTCCCTTTGAGAGGTCTCTGAGTAGTCAATTTGGGTTAGGGTCACTGTAACCCACACAGTTTTGGGTACTCGTCCGGGATCACGTGACTCGGTGGGGAATGACCACCACCCCTATTTGGAGGCAGGTGCCCGTGGGACACTTTGTTCCTGTAGTCTCCAGAGTAGGGTGGTGTTTCTCCTCTCTGCCAAGCAAACTGCCCGAAGTGGAGAGACTCGGTGAAGAAGAAAGTGAAAGTAGTGGATCCGAAGTTCCGTGTACAGAGGATGAGTTGATTGAGCTCGAAGTCAGGAGAACCTACACGCGTGTAGCCCAAAGGTAAGCACTTGGAAGTCTAGGGGTCAATTGGCTGGGTCGAGGGAGACCAGAGGAGAAAAGCCTCTCATGTAAATTGTGTGGTGACACAACTGCAAACGACCCCAGGGGAAAGGTCTCTCCGAGAATGTTATCAGGTGACTGCTGGCAGGAAGGGGACATCTGTTGAGATAATTTGGAATACAGAGGAGTCTAAGGGTGGTTCTCATTAAATTATGGGGGAAACGAAGTCCAAGCCCCAAAATTCAGAGCAATGTCAGGAAGGTACCGGCTAATAGTCCCTTGGGAAATAGGTTACAGAATTGGGATGAGGTGCCAAAACATAAAGGGAAGGATAAAAAAAAAAAATGATCAACTGAAACTGGCTTGTATATTAGTTCTTTGTATTTCTGTGCAAAGTCTCTGTCTGTATAATTAACAGCCTCTGTGTGTTCAAGGACAGGAAGAAAGGATGGGCCAGTTTCCCCCTACACCTGGGGATCTGCGCCTAGGTTATCTTAAAGCAAGTCTTACCTGGCCTCTATGAGCATCAAAATGTGATCTGTGCGGAGGATTTCTGACAATCCTCTGTGAGCTTTTGGAACCTTCCTGTCAGTTTCTCTATCTGTTATGTTTTTGTGTTGCTGTGTGAATGAGTGTGAGTAATCTAACACCCTGTAAGGTTTAAACTGCAGCTGGACTGCTGGACATTTCTTTGGAATGCTGTTATCTCTTTCCCTCCTCCTCCCTTCCCCCGATGCTGAATGCACGCTAGACAGAGAGAGAAAGAGAGGCAAATATTGTCTTGTTTAGGTTATATGATGGTAAATGCAAGTCAAAAAGTGTAGGAGAAGTATCAGGTCAGAAAATTTAAGCATGTAGCAAAGAAAGGAGCATGGGTAGGAAGTTAAGATAGGTATAAGTTATTTGCTATTGAAAAGTGTGAACAGAAATTTTAAGATTTTTTTTTTTAAGTTTGAAAATTTCCTCCTCTTCATTCCACCCTGGCCAAGTAGAGTGAGGAGAAGGCGATAAGGGAGGGAATCTTCTCCCATCAGATCAAAGAGGCACGAAGACAAACATTTAACTATTTCCTGCCTCACCTAAAAGAGGAAAATTTTGTGTATCAGAATGCAACTGAAAGGCAACTGAATACATTCTGGTCATTTTTGAAGAGTGTCACTCCTAATACAATGCTAAAGATAAATAGTATTTGGCACTGAGGCAAATTAGGAAAATAAATAGATCTGTAAAAGAGACACCTCAGAGGTGAAGCTTTGAGCTCTCCAGTACAGAAGGGGACACCAGGGTTCCACTCACTCAACTGGCAGATTCAAAGCTCTCACTTTCAAAGAAGTTTCTAAGGAATGGACACATAAGTGAAATTTATGAGAGTAAAAGTTAGAACAGCTAAAAACATTTGAGCAGATTTTGCTAAAACTTCTCCCACCAGATCAGATTAAGGAGAGTGTTGAATAATAGTAGGGAATTTGAGTTACCCTCCCCACTTAAAAAAAGGGGGGGGGGAGAAATAGCAGCTATATCGAGGGGCCCCACTGGCAACAGCCCTGGGCCCCTGGGTGCCCTGAAGCCCACACCTCTAGGCATGCAGATGACTCTCTCTCCTTTCAAATCCCTGAGTGCACAACCAGACTCTGCAGCTGTGGGGAGAGGAGAAAAGCCTCTGCACTTGGTAAGCCCAATTTTCTATCAATAATTTTTGTATGTGATGATTTGGAAATGCAATTATTGTCATAATGTTATTCTGTTATTATGGTATCTCTAAGCTGTAAAATCCTCTTATGCTGTAAAAATTGAGTGACCACTGCGAGCCAGAAATGGTGTTAAGATAAACCATTTTCAACCTGAATTTTCTTGAAAATGAAAGATGGAAAAAAAAGTTGTGTAAAACTAGATGTTACTTTATCAGTTCTGCTAACCCTATCTTATGTTTATTTCATGTGAATTGGATTATTTTTATGTTATAAAATCTGATAATTTAAAGCTCTTACATTAAAAAAATAAAAAACAAACAGGTAGTAATAATACTGCTGATATTTACTATGATAGCTGATTGTTCATTTAACTTTTTGGCTATTCTGGAAATATACAGTGATTTAAAGGTATAGTTTCCACATTACTAATGATGAAATGAATGATTATCTGTACACAGTAAATTGTAAAGTCATTTTGTAGAATTCTTATTGAGCAAATCAGAAACCTGGGGGAAAAAAAAAGAAAGAAAAATAAAGGGATGTGGTTTTCAAGCTTGCTTCATCTAAGGATGTATTGATGTTAATTTGAAGGTTTATGGCTCACCATATTCACCATCTATGTGAGATTCCAGAATATAATTGATTTCTAGGAATAAGTTGATTGGGTGTGTGGAATCAAGAAAACTTTAGTTCTGTGTAACTTCAAAAACTGGAGTTTTAAGGTCAACAGATTGGTAATTCATTTGTTTTTATTTCAAAGTTCAAATTTAAGAACATAATAATTGTTTCTGATATTGTTACTGGTAAACAGTTGTATTATCTATGTTGCATAAGAAGCGGTTTCTCTTAAAGTCTTGGAGTATTGTAATTTGGGAAATCATAAGCTTCCAAGTCTGTCTTTGTTTAAAAGAAAGTTTCAGTTAAGATTGTTTAAACTTGTAAGATTGTTAACTAAGTTACTTGGCTACTGTTTTAATGCTAAAACCTAAAATTGTTAATTGATTACTGTATGTGGAAAGGGGGAGACTGGATGAAAACTTGATTTTGACTAGTTCTGCTCATTCAGAACAGTTCTCCTGCATGATGTTGTATGATAATGTAAAACTGCCAAAGCCCCTGGAAATTATCTCCATTAAGCAAGGTCATTCAGCCTGGAAAGGGAGCTTGTTTTAGTTATGAAGCTCCTGAACAATAAACTGACTTGCTGAGAAGTAGCAAGTCTATGTACAAAAGAGTAAAAATGATCTCTAACAATTGACTTTACCAGGACGAGTTCAAAAATTGTGAAGGGAAAGATGTTAAAGTATGTGAGTACTGGCAAATCTTTGTGATATATTGCAACTCAATGAGAGTAAATTGATGTTAAGGTAAACTGGTTTGGGGACTATAGTGCATGTGGATGCTTTGTCCAATCAGGTCCCCATTTTTCATCTTTATGGCAATTCAATGGAAAGTTAGGCATAAGGCAAATTATGAAATTTTGCTGTTTTAAGGACATACTTCCAGAATATTTTTCAGAATAACTGGATACATAACTAATTAGCTTGTGAGGTAGACATTAACTTCTTTATTTATTCTAGGATTCCAATACAGAACAGTTAGTAATAGAGATTAGAGGGCTGAGAAGATAAATGAAGATATGGTTAGAAATAGGGATTACAGTGTGAGTTCAGATTAAGCATAGTCCCAGGAAGATAGGGAAGCTTGGGGAAGTAGATGCAAATCTATTAGAGCAATCATTTATAATCCTGATGGGAGATTTGACTTTTATGAACAAGAATAAATATAGAAATAAATACAGGTTATTTGAGGCTCACTTCAGAGATGTTCCTTAACCAAAGTGAGATTATAATCATATCTTAAACTGATTGTTGGAGCTTGTTATTTAAGATTTGATGGGACTGTTAACTGACTATTCCTCTGAGTCTAACTCCAGGTATGGATATTAAGAAAGGCTATCCAAGCCATATGAGCCACTAGTCCATGATGCCAGACCCTATGAGGTACAGGTATGGAAAGCCTGTGAAGTATGAGTATGGAAGGTCTGGAGAACGACTGTTCCGCATGAGCTGAGGTAGGATTCTCCTGACTCGACCCTCCCAGTGACACCTGACAGACTCTGAGCTGGGCTCAATGCAGATTGCAGCTTGGTATACATTTTGCCTGGAACTGACATTCTGAAGTTGGGGGAAATGGTTCCCTCATTACAGTTTTGTCCCCATTCTTGGTGGCAAGTTTCAATAATCAAAAGTTTTGAAAACACAACAAATCTATTAAATACTTGATTCTGGGACATCTCAAGTTACTATAAGATGAAGCTATTAGGCTTAGGATTTAGTATAGGTATTCCTGTATAAATCAAGGTCCTTTAGTTCTTTGTAATAGTATAAGGACAAATAGATCAAGGGTTTGTGGGAATATTATTCTGTTATTTAGTTAGTATCACACTTGTCTCAGCTTTCTCATAATTAGTCAATGTTAAAAGGAGGATAGTTTTTATACTTGGTAAAAATTTTAATTGTTTGAATTGTGAGCTTAATGTGAATCCCTTAGTGAAATTCCATCTTCCTAGTAGAGAAATTAACAATGGATTAATGTAAAATATAAAACAAACTCATTTTAATGTGTGATCAGGACAATTGACTAAGACTCCAATTTCAATTTTGTAAGAATGATAAGGGTTCTGGAGTGGTCATTTAAATTGGTTCCAAGGTTCCTTTTGTAGGTAAATGAGTGAAAGAAGACAGAAGAAAGAGAGGCTGGGATGCAGAGCTGAAGATGGATGACCCAAAGCAAGGACTTCTGTCAGATGTTATACCCCAGCGAGACAACAGACAACAGTGTGAAAAGAGACTTTTGGACTTTGGAGGGGACAATTGTTTGTTATTGTTTTCTTTTGAATCTCTATATCTGCACTTACAAAGGGGACTGCCCCCTTGTATGTTGTCAATGCAACAACGGGAATTAGAATTAAGAAAAGTGGGGAAACTTCAAAGGTATAAAAGAAGAGGGGAGAATTGTGAGGGATAACTTGCAGTGAAGTTTCCCTATTCTGAACATCATATATACATTCTTATTACTTCCTTATACTTTGTAACTAAGTTCAGTATTGTTTCCCCATATATATGTAAGTCATTGTGTATTTCAAGGTAATGTAAGAGCTACTGAGTATTAATACAATTGATTGGATTAACTACTGAAACCAAATTAGAGGTGTTTTTAGTTTGGGGAAAGGAATGGTAGTATGAGAGGTGGCAAAGGGTTAAGTTTCTATAGAACTGCAAGAATTGCTGAAACAAGACTAGTGATAAAAAGTACCAGACAGTAGCCTTGGGAAGAAATTGAGTTGCCAGTTCCCAGAGAACTCCTAGATAATACTAAAAATGAAATAATATAGAGTAAAAGGAGCCGGCAGCAGCAGATGGATTTGACCAGTCAGAAAGCAGACATTGGCCTTGGGAAACTCAGGCCCAGATAAGGACACATCTAGGTTGGACTGAAGGGGGTTCAGTAGTCTGAGGTTGTTACTGGGCTTGCGTAGTGGACCTCGTGTATTATGTATGTTGTCTAACAAAATTAGAGCCTCATTAGTAATAATTAGGTTAATGTTTGGGAGGGGTGGGTAACCCTTGCTTATTTAACCCAGTTTCTGCTCCTGTAAGGAGGCCTCCTCTCCCTGGATTTCCCAGTGACTGGACCACCCACTTCTCTCAAGATTCTAATATAACTTTCTACCTTTGCTTTGAGAGGTCTCCAAGTAGTCAATTTGAGTTAGGGTCTCTGCACCCCACACACGATGAACAAGAGAGGCTTGGGCTGGGACCTACTGTTAGCCAATCAATGAGAGCCAGAATGATTTGGGTTTAAGGCATGGTCCTCCAGTTAAAGAAGGTCAGAGTAGAGTAACTAAATACTTAAGTTGGAAAACTGTTACAGCAAGAATGATTGGCCTTTTGGCTATAAATATTGGAAAAATTTCAGAAACTACAGGTTTATTGTAAAATCAAAAAACCAACAAAGTTGGAAAGGTGAGTTTCATATATACCAAAATAGTGAGAGCAGCATTTATTTTTTTTTGGTAACAAAAAGCTAGTAAAAATAAAATGTGAATAGTTTAGGAAATGACTAAACAAATTAGGGTACTATCTTAAGACTAAACAAATTAGGGTACTATCTTAATTACCAGAACATTGCAGATCCTCCTAGAATGCTTTTTGTTAGAAGTTTGAAAAGTTGTCCTTTAAAGGATAGAAAGCTATATAGCAGATGATGGTGCAGTGAAAGTAACAGGTGGATTAAAAACCTGAATTATTTGTTGTAATTATTGAACTTTAACACTTAAAGTGTTATAAAAGTTTAACCAACTTAACTTTAAATAATTTAAAAGACTGTATTTAGGATAATCACCATTAATGGGGGGGGAGCCCACTTTGCAGTATGAAAGTTCAAGAAGGGCAATTTCCAAATGTTACTATGAACTATGTCACATTTTCACATGAAGTAATTTATCTTCATGACCTCAATGAGGATGGTATATCAAAGGTTAAGTGTCTCCATTATTTAAGATTTCCTGAAAGCTATAAAAATAGAAATAAACTTTCTGAAAATATATGTGAAGCAAGGAATAAAACAAAGATGCATGTTTTCCAAAGGTCCACTGTGATAGAAGATCAGCTCAAAGAGTTGGAGTTGAAGAGTTCCTTGTAGATAATAAGGAATTCCATATGTTCCTGTTTGTAGATAATTATGTAGATTGCTTCAAGTCCCATCACACTGCAAATACTCCTAGTGATCTGTAATCACTCAAAGAAATCTGTCCTAACTATCCATCCTGGAAAGAGCAAATGGTTGAAGAATATGTATTGCCCAGATTTCATTATGCATTTGGATGACACCCTCTAGCGTTTGTCCACCTCCAGTGTACGTCTGAAACATCAGGGCACAAACCTGAACAAGAAGAGAAACAGGCTAGACTGCTTTCTGAAAAGTGCAAAACTTCTACTGACACCAAGCTTTTCATGAAAGCAAAGACCATCTTTTTAACACTACCATTTTACCAGTGTGGTTATCAGGCAAGATCAGGAACACTACTGGCTCTGAAAAATTAAAATGAGTTTCACACAGAAGTCAATGAACATCACGAGTAGTATGAGCATGCTGCAACATAAAACACAGAATTCCAAAGAAGAATAAGAATAAATATGTCATGAAGATAGGCTGATCCCATAACAAAAGCAAGGGCATAAGTGAGTTCAACTGATTCCCTGTGGCAAATATGATAGGCCATCAGCTTAAGCATCATAATAGCCAGTGTTTATATAACTTTCTAAGGTTTGCAAAGAAGACCCAAATCAAAGAAATCACCAGTCCATTTGAATATTTATGTCATGGTAACTAAATTCCAATAAATCTGGACATTTCTCAAGAAACCTGGATTGTAAACTGCAGTTCCTGGCAAACTCAAGGCTCTTCAGAAATTGGGGCTTTAAAAAACAAATTTTGAATGGTATATCTATAATCCATTGACAAAACAGTATCTTGATTTGCAATTTCATAGGGCACTACACTTATAGGGTGCTGTATCAAGCCCCAGAACACTCTAATACCTCAGTAAAGTCCACAGCAATGTGTGTTCTAGCTACATACATAAAGACAAACTGAAATGAAATAACACGTTATTTAGATTATAACAATCTAGTTATCAAATTAGTCCAGCAATGGACTTTGCTTGAGTAGGTTATGTAAATGGGACAAATAAGATGGTCCTAGAATTGAGGGACAGGTCTGAATCACATCTGGAAAACTGCATGTTTTTAAGTATACTAAACTGTTCACTGACACATATTGTCTCTCTTTCATACCACTGTTATCAAAATGAAACATGAATCAGAAGAATTACAAAAAATTCCTGTCAAAACAAGTAGCCAAAGGGCAATGGAAAGACTAATGATAGCCTTAAGTAGGCTGACTACAGCCATGATCAACAACACTAATAGTGGCATAAAAGACGTCATGAAGGAAACGTATTACCAGAAAAAGATGTGGGCTAATCATGTCATAAGAAAGAAGGATAACAAAACCCCAAGTGCTGAAAACAGAGGATTGCTTTCAGACTTCTTATACATGTTTTATGGGAAAATATGGCTAAGAATTACAGGGAATAAAAAGACCAGGAAGAAATCTACACTGACAGTATTTACAATGAAATTAGGCAACCAAAAGTACTCACTCCAAGAATCCAAAAAAGCCTTCATCACAATGCTTACCTCCTTAAAGCCTTCATCACAATGCTTACCTCCTTATTAAAGAATAATGACCAAGTAACACAGTTGTCCAAAATAGCAACCTGTGGCAAAGTTAATTGGAATTTAACTTTCCCAATCATTGCGCCTTCCTGGTGAGCCCAATGTTTCTATCTGGTATAATAATAATAATCTGATATTTTCATAGTTCTTTAAGTTTGTCTTAAGCGGATTTAAACGAAGTCTTTACCCAGTCTGGAAATTGTCTCTTGCAGTGAAACTGATTTATATTTCAGTAACTAGCCTTTGGCCACGCCCACGGCCTCAAGACACTGCCCAAAGGCAGGTTCTGTCCTTAAAAGCCTGGTTTTTTGGAGGTGGAGAAGGATATGAAAAAAACTTTAGAGAACAAACTAATTGTAGAATAGAAGTCGTCGTTCTAAATGTATCAACTATGCAATTTGTTGCTTCCTCTGAACATTAGAAGAAGATTGCCAATTTTTCACAATACAGAATGAAAACTCAAAACAAAAATCTGTCAATATGAACAAATCACTACATACGGTTAAATCAACTATCCGTATCTCAAAAGAAAAAAAATTAATTAAAATGCATTGCCCATGGCGTCCTACTGGTTTTAAGTAATGTCTCCCACCCCTACAAACACCTCTCAAACCGGAAATCACTTCATTCCCAGGTCAGACAGACTGAAACGAACTAGAAAGAACCTACCCTGGAGGAGCTGAACCAGGGACTCCCTAATAGGCCCTCACCCTTTTCATACCTTAATGCAAACTAAGGTAAAGTGAGGAACCCCCCAGGCCTGGAGGGGGAGGCTCCTCCCATGCCCCCACCTCCCGCTGCGCCCCCACCATTAGCGCAGGCGAGAGGAGGGGGAGGCACCCACGAGGATGAGCTGGGAAAGAAAGAGGGACACTGGGAGGATGCAGACCACATACTCCTCGGCTGGAGGCACTAAGTGACCCCCTGACCCAGCAGCCGGGGCAGGGCGGGGCCGGAGCGGGGCCATCTCCGGCCACCTCCCCTCCCCCCTCATCTCCCATCCCCGGGGGGCCTCCGACCTTGGGCCTCTAAGCTCGCACCCCACCCTCCACCCGAGGAGCCCCTCCGCCAGCCAGAGGGAGGGTGGGCCACGGGCCCGAGGCTGGGGGGGAGTATCGGAAGGGAGGAGGAAGAGGAGGAGCCCCCGCCAAGGCCGCCGCCTTGGCTGCCGAGCCCCGGGCGCCCCCCAGAGGGCGCGGGGTGTTGCCCCAGCTACGGGTTCGCCCTCCCCACTCCCCCAGCGTTGCCCGGGGCGACGGCGGGCGCGCGGAAATGCACCTACCTAGAACCTGACAAGCAGGAGCCCCTCAGACCTGGAGCCGTCAGTCACCACCCCGCATCACGGGGACCTCTGCAGCCAATGAGAACCGCCGCCCCGACCCGCTTCGGCCAATCCCGTCGTACTCCGGTCTCTGGGCTCCCTGGAGCCCGGAGCCAATGGGTGCTGGCGAAGGCGGGAAGCCGTGCCTCCCTCCCAGCCCCGGCCTCCGCCTCCCCTTCCCTGGAGGCGGGTGCGGCCGATTGGCCGAGGCCCGCGAGGGGGCGGGCTCTGGGTGGTGGTGGGCTCCCGGAGAGGGAGTGCCAGAGGGCATGGGTGGGGCGCCCCTTCAAGAACTTGGGAAAGTGGGCGGGGGCTTCCCCGGCTCTCCCCCCGCCCGTGTCCGCGGGAAACTGGCGGCGCTCTTCTCTCCAGCGCCACCCTCCCCCGGCGCTCCTGGGGGCCAAGTTGGGTCTTGGGGTCACAGCTCTGGAAGGGACTCCCCCCGCTTTTAAGGCCCAGAGAGGGGAAGTGACTGGCCCAGGGTGATACAGGTTTAGAAGTAGTCGAGCCAAGATGTGAACATCTCCACATGCAGCCCCCTTTCCACGACACCAAGGCTGTGGGATCTGGCCCGGCCAGGGCTACCACAGGACACTGCAGGGCCCCCAGAGTAGCCCGTGGAGGCCTAGGCAGAATGCAAGAGAAAGCCAGCGGGTGGACTAATGCCCGAAGGGCCCCAGAGGCTGAGCACGTTGTAGCCTTGGGTTTCTTCTGCCCCCGATTCCAGAGGTGGGGGGTCATAGCAGTTACAATGGAAAGTGATTTAAAAGTGCTTCTAGCTCAGCACTCTAATTTTAGGGAGAAGTCCCAGAAAGATCAAGGTATCTATCTCAACTCATACAGAAAGCAAGTGACAGCAGGGATTCAAACCAAATTCCTCTGCCTCCACAGTACCTCTCTCTGGTGCTGCTGAAGAGGGAATGCTAAATTTGGGAATAGGTGGTGTCTCCTCCCAAAAGGTCTCTTAAGGAGGGCCTGCCTATCTGAGAGAATCTAAACTAGGCCACCTAAATTCTATGGGCAAGCAGCCTTTCCCGAACTAAGAGAGAAGTTAGGCAAGCAGGGGAGGTAAATGAACAACAGTTCAATAAAGTAAAGATAATACAAGGCATTATGTGAAAGAAAGTCATATAACATAATCTATTCAAAGACCATTCTTCTAAGGCTCCTTGGAGAGTATAATTTTTAAAGCATTTTGCTTCAAGTTAGGCAACACTTGCAAATCTTTCAAAAATGTCCCTTGCTCCCTCTGCCCTTCTCCCTAAGAAAAAAAGAAAATCAAAGCACCGGCTCCAGTGTTGTGATGACCTGGGGATTGAATTTGGGCTCAGACACATAGCACCCACCCAGAAACACCTAGCGGTGTAGCCTTGAGCAAGTTACTTAACCCCAATTGCTTAAAAAAAAAAAAATCAAACTGTGTATTTTAATTCCAAGGCAATAGTGCTTTTCGACCACTGTGGTAAATGTTGAGGTTTGGGGTTTAGGGGTGCTCAAGACCCCAAAATACCAGCATACCAGGGCCTGCTGAATAAATTCAACTCAAGTCTTCTCTCAGCCAAAGTAAAGCAAAGTTTATTAAAGATCTGCCATAATGGGTGGATTCTTAAGGAGCCTAAGTGTTTGTGATGCTTGAATTGACAAGGGGGCCTGAATAATCTGAAACAGAGTGAGTCTTCCTAGATTGAATTCTCAGACTCTCCAGGAGGCAAGATGGATCTTATATAAAGAAATATTGTGGGAGGATTTAGGATGTGGCCTAGAGGAGTGTCTTGAGGAGGAGTCTAAGGAGGATCTTGACCAGGACTGAAGTCAGAGCCCAGGAATGGGATTAAGGATGGGAAATAGTTGAAGGCTACCAGGAGACGATAGACAATGGAGAGCTGAGCTAGTTTAAGGGTAATAGATTTGGGTATAGATATTTTGATAGGAGCAAGGGTGAGGTGTAGCTGGACAATGGAGGGCTAGGCTAGGTTAAGAGTAACAGATTTGGAAGCCTAGCTATAATGAAAGGTTTATGGCCTCAGGCAACTGCCTCATCAAATGGGAAGATTCAATCAGAGTTCAAGGGGTTTCCCAAAGCCTGTACCCCATCAGCCAGTCCTAAAAAGGAAAAAGAATAAATTTGAAGGTTATTTAAACTACAAAGAAACCTAAGCAAATTTTGACTTCAAATCCAAAATAATATAAATGAAAAATGAGAGAAGGGGAAGTGATCACTCTTCTGTTCTGAAACTTTGAAAAATTTTTTTGTTATTCCCCTTGGCTCACTGGCAGGGGAATTATAATATGTATTGCTTCCCGTTATTTCCAGGTTCTTCCCCTCCTTCTATCAGTCAATATCCAACTCTTGAGGTCCATACAATCCATATTTTCCACCCAATCAAAATCCTGGTCACTGTTGTCTTCAGACTTCCAGGGCATTCTTTCCTTCCTCAACACATTCAGTACCTGTCTCAATATTTCTCTTCTCTCCAATTCCTGCCCTCATACTAGAAGACTTCAACATACACACTGACATTCCTTTAAACACCCTAACCACTCAGTTCCTTCACCTGCTCACTTGCCATGCCCTCCTGTTACCCCCTACTCCTCAACGCAGCCATATACAAAGATGGTCATACCCTGGATCTCACCATCACCCACAAACCCATTTTTCAAGAACTCTTAAATCCCATAAGCTGACCATCATCATCATCAGCTGCCAATAGGCTTTCCACTTCTTTCTGCCTTCCCATAGCAAAGGCTATTCTTGATTTATACTTTAGCCTCCAGTTTCCCAACCCCTCAGTTCTCTTCCAGGTCGTCTCCCCTGCACTAATTACTTTCTCTTCTTTTCCCCATCTTGACCCTCTGGTGAACCAGTTCATCTCTATGCTGTCCTCTTCTCTTGAGTCTCTGGTTCCCTTATATTTCCAATTGTGCTTTGCCAAGGCTCAGTCTTGGATCACTCCTACCATCAGCAGCCTTCACATGCACAAGTGAAAAAAATCACACAATCATTCTGAATGGGTCCACTACAAATTCATACAATCTCCATTAACCCCCCACTGCTGCTAGACAACAGTTCTATACCTGTAAAGTACAGAACTTATTACCCCACATCAACTTATTATCCCACTCTCAATACCAGCTCTTCTAAACCTTTTTATCCCTCCTCAAACTTCCTATGGCTCCCATTCACCCCATTCTCAGCTAAGAACTTTGCCTCATATTTTACAGAAAAAAAAAAATATGGCCATTTGTTGAGAATTCCTTCTTCTCCCTCCTCCTCATATCCCTCAGAGACTTTTCACCATTATCTTCTCTTTCACCTCTGTCTCATATGAATAGATAGCCCTAGCCAAGTGTAAAGCCAATCACATGCAGCTCTCCTGAGGAATGCTGCTGTGAATAACTTTAAGGATCTAATCACACAGTATAGTGAACTCTCTATTTATTCAGCAGTAAACTAAAGCAAAACATTAAAGAAACTAAGGCACAACATTTACAACAGTATAACATAACTTATTACTAAGGTGGTCACATAGTCTTAAACAAAACATATCATTCAGTAAATCATGTCACCGTCTTCTCAATCAATACAGAGTACTCAAGTAAAGTCTTCTTTCATCTTGACTTGAAGACTAGCTTCTAATCATCCTTAAGCTAATCATCCTTAAGGGGTAGCAGAAAGTACAAACATCATCCACCTCTAGGTCACAGTAAGTTACAATATCATCATTCAACATTGAGTCCCCAAGTAAAGTCCTCTTTTATCTTAACTGGATGCTGGCTTCCAAACCCCATGGCTCCTCTTCCACAGGTTGGCCACTCCCAGCTCTTGCCTGAATTCACCTGACTCTTCCCTGGATTCACCCACACAGGCAGCTCTCTGCTCTGGTTCTTTATCTCAACCTGTGGGTTGAGATATAGCAGATATATTCTGCTCCAAGCCCTTCATAGTTTCTGTTTTTAGGAAGACAAAGCTTAACAGAGCTACAACAATATTTATACACATTGCTGGCACTATGATCTCAATTCATTTTTTCTCTGACAAAGTACCACAAACCAACAGACAAAGCTTCTGTCTGAGAAATCAAACACAAATCAACAGTAAAGTCTCAGGACTTCTGTAAACAGCAATAAAGCCCTGCTTCACGACTTCTGTAAACAGCAGTAAAGACCTCTTCGAACAGACAGAATGCTTCATTCTGACAAAGTAACAGACAGAGTGCTGAAATCACCAGCATTCTCCCTCTCAATTCTGCTTACTCCTAGTTTGTGCTTGAGCTTTATCTGTCCTGCTCCTCCCTATTCCACCCTTCCTGTTCCTCTCTTTTGGCAAGCTCCTCCCACTGTGGGCTCCATAGAATGATGTTAGGCCTATTAAGGACAGGGCAGTCTCCAAATTCCCTTAGGCCTATTAAGGGCAACACAATGTCTACTGTTTCCAACAAAGATTTGACACAAATCAAAGGCAAGGCTCAAAGACACATGAATAGATGAAACAAGCAGCAAAGTACTAATGACTTTGCTTGTCATTACACCAAGGTAAATCCCCTCTACATAAGCAATCACATTCCATCCCATCTCTTCTAAAGATTGTCCCCTCTGTCATCCCACTCTCACTCATTTTTAATCTTTGTATACTGGCACCTTCCCTACTGCCCAGAAACCACTCATGTCTCTCCCATCCTCAAAAAAACCCTCACTTGATCCTTCCACTCTGCTGTCCCATTATCTCTCCTGCCTTTTGTAGCTAACCTGCTTGAGAAGACCATCTGTAAATTCCCTCTTTTTGCTTTCTTCTTGACTCTCTAGTCTGTTTTCTGATCTTACCACCCAAATCCAATGGTCATTACTCAAGTCATATTCTTCTTGACCTCTCTGTAGACTTCAACACTGTCAATCACCCTTTTCTCCTAGATACTCTTTTCTCTAGGTATTTGTGATACCACTCTCTCTTGGTTCTCCTACACATTTGTTTGCTTGTTGTCTCACCTACTAGATTATGAGCTCCTTGAGATCAGGGACTGTCTTTTGCCTCTTTTTGTGTCCAGAGCACTTAGCACAGTATCTGGCACATAGTAGGTGCTTGATAAATGTTTATTGACTGACTGACTTTCAGTTGGTCCCTTATTCCTGAACAACTTATTACTAAATTATGATTGTATTTGTAATGGGTTCAAATTGGATTAAAATTTATGCTTGGTATAGATTTGGGGGAGTGGGTAAATTTGGACATTCTATATGTTGTACTTTATGTTAATAAAGCCTTTGATTTGGGGAGGGAAATTGTTTCTGGAAAGTCTTTACTGTGCTTTTGTGTCCATAATAATAACTTATGTTTATACATGCATTAAAGTGCTTTAAAGTTTTCAAAGCATTTATGTTTTGTCATTATTACCTAAAACAACCCAAGAATTGTCTCCATTTTACAGGCAAGGAAAGGGTCTCAAAGAAGTTAAGATCATTCTGTAAGTATCAAAAACAGCATTTGAACCAGGTCATTCTAGTTGCAGGTTGGCCACATTACTTAGTACATTAGGCTGCTGTTTGTAGAAATGAAAATATTTCTTGATATAGTAAAGCTAACATTAAACAGGAATAACTTACAACTGAGAACAGAAAGAATGTTTCAACAAGGGAAGCATTGTGGTATAGTGGAAAGATTTCACTGGGATTCAGGAGATCTTGGTTCTAGTCCCAGTTCTGTCACTAATTAGTTATATCCCCTTGGGGAAATCACTTTACCTCTCTGTCTGTCTTTAACTTCAAAATAATAGTAGAATAAAAGATTTGTTGTTCAGTTGTTTCAGTGTCCAACTCTTTATGGCCCATTTGGAATTTTCTTGGCAAAGATACTGAAGTAGTTTGCCATTTCCTTCTGTAGCTCATCTTACAGATGAGGAACTGAGGTACAAAGGGTTAAGTGACTTGCTCAAGGTCACACAACTAGTAAATGTCTGAGGCTGAATTTGAACTAAGGAAGATTTCTTCTTGTTTCCAAGCTCACTATGCCACATAACTACCCAAAATACAAGATTAGATAATTTTTTTTTTTTTGCTTTTTTGGAGGGGCAGTTGGGATTAAGTGACTTGTCCAGGGTCACATGGCTAGTTTTTGTGTGAAGTGTCTGAGGCCAGATTTGAACGCAGGTCCTCCTGACTCCAGGACTGGTGTTCTACTCACTGCACCACCTAGCCACCCCAAGATTAGATAATCTCTAAAAGTCCTTCTAGCCATAAAATTTGGATTGGAAGAAATGCATATTACCAAGGACCTTATGGTTGGGTGTCGGAGGGGGGCAGGGGGAAGAACAATACACAAGGTCTTCCTGTTTAATTCATAAGTATAGACAATTCTGGAAATAATTTTGTTGTTGTTGTTTTGCTAAAGATATAATAGTAAATTATGGAACTTTTTATACATGACATTCAATGATGCCAATAGGATACATTGAAATATACTGAGTAATGAAAATAACCAAAATCTTTCTTATTTTTCTTTCATAATTTCTTCCCCCCCCCCACTTAATTCACATTTTTGACATTCAAGAAGTGATTATAGAAAATTCTACTCTTATAATTCCTTTTCATACATTTTACATTTTTTTATACCCCCAAATCTGATATACTGCTTGAAGTTCATGTGATCTCATTACATTAATTGTAACTGACTCTCCAATACATCTTGGACCACAAAGAAGATACATGAAAAATACAAAAAATTACAGTATTTCTCTAACTCAATGGGATAAATGCTGTTCTGTCTCAACCCACATTACCTACTAGCTTGGGTCTCCCTTCTATCAAACAACTTTATTAGAATTATTTCCATTCTTAAATTAATACTGCTTTCTGGTTACAGATACTTTGCTTCTGTTTACATTCAAAATAAAAAAAAGAGGAAGAGGCAGCATTTAAGTTGTATTTGGCATGCTGGTATTAGATAATTGTAAAATGAGCAAAAACAAAATTGTCTTTATTAACCATTTGTACCTTTGCCACACCCCCTTCATCTAAGTAACAGTTCCCACCTCTATTTTAAGGGGAAATTCTTTCATGAAAAATAATATAATCACTTTTTATAATGGCATTTTGAGGCTTGCAAAACATTTCATATATTTGGTAACTCATGTAATAACTCATGTATTTTCAGCATTTAAATTTATCAGAAGTGTGTCTTAGCAAAATCATCATCCATATCGCCTCATACCTTTTTCTTCTTTCCCCTTTTCATTTTCCATCCATTCTTGTTCTCTCCTCTCTGCCCCAACCACACTAGTCTACTTACTGTCCACTACACATATTCCATCCATTACTCCCTCACTTCATTTTGGTAATGTTCATCTTTATTCCTAGAATGCTCCCCCTGTCCTTCTCTGCTTCTAGAAATCTTACCCACCACAAGAGACTCAAGTGCCACCACCGCCAGGAAGCCTTCCATTGTCTCTCTAATCAGAAATGATCCATCAAATGTGAAAAGATGGCAGCATGCTAGGAGAATTCCATATCTACCATAACCATTCCATCAAGGCTTAGAGAGGTACCAAACTGCCAAAGAGGGAATGATATCTAGACTTCCCCCCACCCAAACCAGGAATCTAGAGAGGGATTCTTGAAGTCCTATGGCAATCCTAGAATAGTCAGACCACTAGGTCAAGAGCCAAGTGAAGAAGGTGGAGAGTGCAGGCAGCCCCCTGGGAATCTTTTAGGCAGTCTCAGTCATCCCCTGCATGAGCACAACAGTACCCAGATCTAGTCAAATTCAAACTTTCCAAAGACCCTTGGCTACAGGAAAGTTATTTGGGGCACCCTCAGGGTCCCAGTACAAATGTGACACAGGTTTGTGCCCAGCACAGAAATTACTCCTGAGCCCAGCACCAGGGGAAAAGAACTCTGGAAGGAGATCTATATCTTTCCACTGGACCCAGATGGCCGCTGAAGAGAAAGTAAGGCTAGTGACTTTGCACAAAGATATCAGTGAGAGCCCTGAGAAAAGAAGGAACCCCCAGACAAAGCCTGTAAGTCTCATGAAGGAGGGGCAGAGTTTGTCCTACCATGTTTAGGACCAGGAGGGCCCTGCCTATAATATTCAATTGTTGAACTTGACTTATACCAGTTAACCCAATCCCCTACCCTCATAAACAAACTAAGGAAAAATACAACCACAATGAGGAAATAGCTTGGTTTGAGAGACTCCCAACAAATAAACAACAAGGGGGATAGTGATTCCACAAGTCCAGGCAAAAGCTGAGAGAAAAATGATTAACCTTTAGTGAATAAAGGATTTACAAGCATTCCTAATGAACAGACTGTGATAGTAATGGAATGTGGAGATTCCCCTGTATTGGGCTTGGTTTTCAAATTGATTGTGTTAAAACCCAGAGCTTGTTAATCCCACCTGTGGGATGGACTTGTTGATGTGAAAAGAAAGTCCTGAACTGGGAGGAGCTGGTGATGTAGATTTGGAGAGACAAGAGAGAGGCGGAAGACCTTTTTTGGAAGCAGCACCCACGTGGAGGCAGGGAGAAATCCTTCTTCAGGGCTTCTGAACCAACAGAAAGGTTCCCAGACCCCTGCAACAACAGCACTGTCCTTCACCAGTGGACAGTATCCACTCTCTGTCTGCAGGACAGTCTCAGGGCTTCTTAACCAAAAGCCGGGTTCCAGGACTTCTTCAACAACAGGACTGTCTTTCACCAGTGGACAAATCTGGCAAAAGAACATCAAAACAGACAGACAAAGTACCAGCAAAACAGCCATGTCTCCTCAGTCCTTGGCAGCTCAGGGGGCAGGTCTCAAAAGTCCAGGGCAATTCAAAGCGGCCACCAGCAATTCTCTTAGTCTCTCTCCCTGCCTCCACGTGGGTGCTGCTTCCAAAAAAGGTCTTCCGCCTCTCTCTTGTCTCTCCAAATCTACATCACCAGCTCCTCCCAGTTCAGGACTTTCTTTTCACATCAACAAGTCCATCCCACAGGTGGGATTAACAAGCTCTGGGTTTTAACACAATCAATTTGAAAACCAAGCCCAATACAAGGGAATCTCCACATTCCATTACTATCACACAGACCTGAACTTAACATATATTGGACATAGAAAGGAAGGCAGCAAGAAAAATATAGAAAAACACACATATTGGTTTAACTAAAAGGGAATGTGTGGGGCAGAGTTTTTTACATGTTAATGGGGGAAATGTCTTCTCATAACTGTAAATCTGTAAATGTTATGAAGAAAAATTCAAATGACAGAGGGTCTATAGGTGGTTTAATTTGGTTTTGATAGTAGGAGAAGACAAAAATAGGAGGGACTAGAGACTTTACTGGCACAATGGAGGTACATAAGACCAAGAGTATATGCCCACAGAGGAAAGAGCATAACATGAACCTCACTTTCTTCCCAATTAGATAAAGAAGATTGAATGCAATCACATGCACAAATACATATAGAAGTCTCAATATAGAAATATATTGAATTCAAAAGAGAAATTGGAGGTAACAGGGAAACTGAAGGCTTAGATAGGAGTCTAAGGTAAGGGGTATTAATAGGGGATAGTCATAAGCAAAACAATCTGGAATGTTGGAGGGAGGAACATGAAGGGAGAATTAAAAGGAAAAGAAGAAAGAATAAAAACCTAGAATCTGGTTCAGGATAAGAAAAAAAAAGGCAGGTAAGTAGTACAATGGATAGAGCAGTGAGCCTAGAGTCAGGAAGACGTGAGTTCAAATCCATCCTTAGACACTTTCTAGTTTTATGACCTTGGGCAACTAACAACCTCTATTTGCCTCAGTTTCTTCATCTGTAAAATAGCTCTGTGAGGCTCAAATGAGATAGTAATTGTAAGGCACTTCAAAGAGTTCCTGGCAAATAGTAAGCACTATATAAATGTTAGCTATAATTATCATTATCATTATTATTATACAAATAACTACAGTGGAGAAGAAACAGGCTATTTCACTTATAAGATCAAAATTCAGGAAAATACCCTCTCTTCTACCACCTATTTCTAATTTATAAAGAGGAAGGTGGGAGTAAAGAGTAAACACAGGAAAAACTTCAAAAGAACAGGATAGAAGGCGGACCGGAAGGCACGATGTGGCCTGCGGACTCGGAGGCAGGCCCAGGAGGGGCCTGATTAACTCAGAGGGCAAATCCTCACACCAACCACAAGGGACACTACCAGGCCTATCACCAAAGGGCTGGGACTGGAAAGATCAAGGTAAGAAGCAAATACAGGGGCCCCTGTCCTGGACAGTAAAGACTCCTGGGGCTACCACTTCATATACCAGAAATAAAAAAAAAAGCCTCTATCAGGACCTCCAAAGACCAGGATGGCAGAGTGAACCTCACCTGCTCCAAACCCCCCCTCTGACCCTGAAAACATAGTAACTCTTGCCACAGGGCAAAACCCTCTACATTAAAGACTTGGGATCCCTAGAGGAAGGGTGTGGCTAGGGCTCTGCCTCAAAATGGGTAGAAAGCAGACTACAAAGACAAAGACTCTGGAGTCCTACTATCCTCAGAGGGAGGAACCAAACTCAGAGGGAGACAATGTGGACTACACACCCATAGCTGAAACATCAACAGGGAATGGGTCCCAAGCACAGAAGGCTCTCCTAGATGAGATCAAAAAGAACTTTGAAAACCAAATGAGAGAGCTAGAAGACAAAATGAATAATTCTTTCAAAACCAAAATAGCATAATTAGAAAAACATCACAATGAAGAAAACATCTCTCTAAAAAGAAAAGTGTATGATATGGAAAAGGAGCTCCAAAAATTAACCAAGGAAAATGATTTGCTAAAAACTAGAATCAACCAAATTGAAACAAATAACTCTATGAGGAACCAAGAATTAGTCAAACAAAACAACAAGAATGAAAAATTAGAAAAAGAGGTAAAATACCTCAAAGAAAAAATAACTGACCTGGAAAACAGATCAGGAGAGATAATCTGAGAATCATAGGCCTACCAGAAAATCATGATGAAAAAATGAGCCTGGACAACATTCCCCAAGAGCTCATTAAGGAAAACTGCCCTGAGATACTAGAACCTGAGAGTAAAATAAAAATCAAGAGAATCCACTGGACACTTGCTAAAAGAGATCCCAAACTGAAAAGTCCTCGAAATGTTGTGGCCAAACTCCAGAACTACCAGATAAAAGAGAAAATACTTCAAGCGGCCAGAAAGAAACAATTCAAATATCAAGGGTCCACAGTGAGGATTGCACAGGATTTGGCAGCCTCTACACTGAAAGATCGGAGGCAGTGGAATACAATTTTCTAGAAGGCAAAAGAGCTCGGATTACAACCAAGGATCACATACCCAGCAAGACTGAGCATATTCTTCCAGGCAAAGAGATGGTCATTCAACAATATAACAGAGTTCCAGATCTTCTTGATAAAAAAGCCAGAACTCAATGGAAAATTCAACCTCCAATTACGAGATGCAACAGTGACTTAGAAAAGTAAACAAGGAAAACACACACATACCCTGCTATTTCACAAGAGCAAACTGGTTATAGACGAGTAGAGGGTATGAGTATAAAATACACAAGATGATGATTAAAAAAAATCTTATTAAGGGCTACAAAGGGACTGCAATGGAAGAAAGGGAATGAATGAAGTGGAAAAGGGTAAATTATGCCACACAGAAAGGGATAAAAACTGCATAGCAAAGGAAAAGAAGGGAGAGAGATGGGAATCATATGAGCTTTACCCTCATTGATTCTGGTGCAAGGAGGGAATAACAACCAGTTAAGCATAGGAATCTATGGAGAAAAAACACAAAAAGTATCATTTTAGAGGGAAAGAGGGGAGGGAGAAGAGCTTTGAATGAGATTTGTTCCTGCCACTCTTGGTGCAAAGAAGAAATAACATACTTCATTAAGTATAAAAATATCCTACAGGCAGTAGGATGGGGAAAGGGCTATGAAAGGGGGGGGGGGGGGTAGGGGGGGGAAAATAAAGGGGAAAGGGGAGGAAAAGGGAGGGGGGCTGATAAAGGAAGACTGAGGGAGGCAGTGGACAAAAGGAAAAATATTAAGGGGGAAGGGAGAAGGGGGGAAAATATGAACATTAACAGGGACGGAGGGAAAGAAACAGTTAAAAATCATAACTGTAAATTTGAATGGAATGAACTCTCCCATAAAACTGAGATGGATAGCAAAATGGATTAGAAATCATAATCCTACAATATGCTGTTTACAAGAAGCACATCTGAAACAGAGGGATACACACAGGGTAAAGGTAAAAGGCTGGAGTAAAATATATCATGCCTCAGCTAAAGCAAAAAAAAAATGCAGGGGTAGCAATCCTTATATCAGATACAGCAAAAGCAAAAATTGACCTAATTAAAAGAGATAAGGAAGGAAACTATATCCTGTTAAAAGGCACCATCGAGAATGAAACAATATCATTATTTAACATATATGCACCAAGTGGTATAGCATCCAACTTCCTAGAGGAGAAGGTAAAGGAATTAGAGCAAGAAATAGATAGCAAAACTATACTAGTGGGACACCTTAATCTCCCCCTCTCTGAACTTGATAAGTCTAACCTCAAAATAAACAAGAAAAAAGTTAAGGAGGTGAACAGGAGTTTAGAGAGTATAGGTATGATCGATCTCTGGAGAAAACTGAATGGGGATAAAAAGGAATATACTTTCTTCTCAGCAGTTTATGGCACATACTCAAAATCTGACCACGTTCATGACATTAAAACCTCAGAATTCTATGCAGTAAGGCAGAAATATTAAATGCATCCTTCTCATATCATGATGCAATAAAAATTATATGCAATAAAGGGCCATGGAAAGACAGACTAAAAGGTAATTGGAAATTAAACAATTTAATCCTAAAGAATGAGTCAATGGGTCAAACAAGAAATTATAGAAACAATCAGTAATTTCATTCAAGAGAATGATAATAATGAGACAACATACCAAAATTTGGCAGTTCATAGGGGAAGTTTTATATCCCTCAGTGCATACATGATAAAATTAGAGAAAAGAGAGGGCAACAAACTGGGCATGCAATTGAAAAACCTAGAAAAAGAACAAATTCAAAATCCCCAATTAAATACTGAATTAGAAATATTGAAAACCAAAGGAGAGATAAATAAAATTGAAATTAAGAAAATTATTGAATTAATAAATAAAATTAAGAACTGATTTTATGGAAAAAAAACAACAAAATTGATAGAACCTTAGTCAATATGATAAAAAAAAAAAAGAAAGAAGAAAACCAAATTATGAGTATTAAAAATGAAAAGGGTGAATCTACCTCCAATGAAGAGGAAATCAAAACAATAATTAGGAATTATTTTTCCCAATTGTATGCACATAAATTTGACAATCTTAGGGAAATGGATGAGTATTTACAAAAATACCAAGTTGCCCAGATAAACTGAAGAGGAAGTAAATTACTTAAATAACCCCATCTCAGAAAAAGAAATTGAAAAAGCCATCAGTCAGCTCCTTAGGAAAAAATCTCCAGGGCCAGATGGATTTACTAGTGAATTCTATCAAACATTTAAAGAACAATTGATTCCAATACTCTACAAACTATTTGGGAAAATTAGTAAAGGAGTCCTGCCAAATTCTATTTATGACACAAATATGGTATTGATACCTAAATCAGGAAGAGATAAAACAGAGAAAGAAAATTATAGACCAATCTCCCTCATGAATATGGATGCAAAAATTATAAATAAAATACTAGCAAAAAGACTACAGCAACTTATTTTAAGAATAATACAATTTGATCAGGTAAGATTTATTCCAGGAATGCAAAGATGGTTTAATATTAGGAATACCATCAGTATAATTGATCATATCAACAATAAAACTAGCAGAAACCACATGATCATCTCAATAGATGCAGAAAAAGCTTTTGACAAAATACAACATCCATTCCTATTAAAAACATTACAAAGTATAGGAATAAATGTAGCCTTCCTTAAAATAATAAGTAGCTCTATTTAAAGCCATCAGCAAGTATTATATATATAATGGGGAGAAGCTAGAAGCATTTCCCATAAGATTAGTGGTGAATCGAAGGTGTCTACTATCACCCCTCTTATTCAATCTGGTACTATAAATGTTAGCAGCAGCAATTGGAGAAGAAAAAGAAATCAGAGGAATAAAATTAAGCAAAGAGACCAAGCTATCACTCTTTGCAAATGATATGATGATGTACTTAGAGAACCCTAGAGAATCAAGTAAAAAACCACTTGAGACAATAAATAAATTTGGCAAATTTGTAGGATATAAAATAAACCCACATAAACCCTTGGCATTCCTATATATTTCCAATGAAATTCAACAGCAAGAGATAGAGAAATCCCATTTAAAGTTACTGTAGACATTATAAAATATTTGGGAATCTATCTGCCAAAACAAACCCAGGAACCATATGACCACAACTACAAAACACTTTTCACACAAATAAAGTCAGATCTAACTAATTGGAAAAATATCAATTGTCATGGCTGGGTCGAGCTAATATAATAAAAATGACAATTTTACCTAAATTAAATTATATATTTCATGTCATACCAATTAATTTACCAAGAAACTACTTTATAGAGCTAGAAAAAATACTAACAAAATTCATTTGGAAGAATAAACGGTCCAGAATATCAAGGGAATGAATGAAAAGAAATGCTAGGGAAGGTGGACTAGCTACACCAGATTTCAATCTGTATTATAAAAGCAGTCATCAAAACTACTTGGTACTGGCTGAGGAATAGAGGAGTGGATCAATGGAATAGATAAGGCACACAAGATTCAGATGTCAACGACTATAGTAATCTATTGTTAGATAAACCCCAAGACCCTGGTTTTGGGGATATAGAACTCACTATTTGACAAAAACTGCTGGGAAAACTGGGATATAGTATGGCAGAAACTGGGCATAGACCATTATCTAACACCATATACCAAAATCAAGTCTAAATGGGTGCATGATTTAGGTATAAAGGTTGATACTGTAAGCAGTCTCGTAAAACAAGGAATATTTTAACTGTCAGATTTGTGGAGAGGGAAAGACTTTATGACTAAACAAGAATTAGAGAACATTATAAAATGTAAAATGGGTAATTTTGACTACATGAAATTGAAAAGATTCTGTACAAACAAAGCCAATGTAACCAAGTTTAAGAGGGAGGTGGGAAATTGGGAAAGAATCTTTATAACCTATATCTCTGACAAAGGACTTATTTCTAAAATATACAGAGAATTGAGTCAAATTTATAAGAATACAAGTCATTCCCCAATTGATAAATGGTCAAAGGATATGAGCAGGCAGTTTTCAGGGAAAGAAATTAAAGATATCTATAAGCACATGAAGAAATGTTCTAAATCACTATTGATTAGAGAAATGCAAATCAAAACAACTCTGAGGTACCACATCTCACCAGTCAGATTGGCTAAGATGACAAAACAAGAAAATGATAAATGCTGGAGAGGATGTGGGCAAATTGAAACACTAATGCATTGCTGGTGGGGTTGTGAACTGAACCAGCCTTTCTGGAGAGCAATCTGGAATTATGCCCAAAGGGCTATAAATAATTTCATACCCTTTGACCCAGCAATACCACTCTTAGGGTTATATCCCAAAGAGATCATAGAAGTGGGAGGAAGACCCATATGTTTATAGCAGCTCTTTTTGTGGTGGCAAAGAATTGGAAATTAAGGGGGTGCCCATCAATTGGGGAATGGCTGAACAAGTTGTGGTATATGCATGTTATGGAATACTATTGTGCTCTAAGAAAAGAGGAGCATACGGTCTTCATATTTACCTGGAGAGGCTTATACAAACTGATGCTGAGGGAGAAGAGTAGAACCAGGAGAAATTTGTACACAATTACAGACACAATGTATGTGTGATGACCAACTCTGATAGACTGAACCTTTTCCAGCAATGCAGTGATATAAGTCAATCCCAAAAGACTCATGATGGAGAGAAATATGTGCATCCTAAGAAAGAACTAAAAAGAACTGAGTTTATATACAGGTGGAAGTAAAATACCTGATCTTTTTCCTTTTCTTGCTTGGTTTTATGTCCTCTTTACCATTTTTCATTCCATCTGATATAATCCGTCTTTATAACCTGACTAATGTCTAATGTGAAAGTATTTACAGATCCTGTACTTGAATATATGCTGTCATGGGGGGAAGGGGAGGGAGGGGGACAAAATGTGAAACTCAAGGAATTGTGGAATTGAATCCTATAAACTAAAAGGAAACAAATTATTAAAAAAAATTTTTAATGTAAAATAAAAGAAATAGAACAGGACAGGACACACACAATTAACAGTCATAGATGTAAACGAGATGAACTCATTTATAAAATAGAAAAGGATCAGCAAAGGAATGAGAAAATGAAATCTGAGAGCATGTTTTTGTTTTTGCTTTTACAAGAAACACACTTGGAATTCAAATTTTCACACAGAGTTCAAATGAGGAGCTAGAACAAAATCTTTCATACTTCAATTGAACTAAAAAAAAAGCAGTAGCAGTTGATTTCAGATAAAGCTAAATTAAATCTGAAAATGATAAAAAGAGAAAAAGAAAAATTATATAATGCTTAAAGGTACCATAGATAACAAATCAATATCTATACTATATATATATATATATACATACATATGTATCTAATAACATAGCATCTAAATACATAAAGGAAAACTCAATCAAATTGGAGGAATAAATAGATAATAGAACTATAGTAGATGTGGTGGGGTCCTAAATGAACCCATTTCATACCTAGATTAATCTAATCAAAAGATAAACAAGAAAGAAGTTAAGGATGTGACTAGAATTTTAGAAATATTTAAAATGACAAATCTCCCTGGTAATTGATGGAAAAAAAAAAACAGAAGGCAGTTTCTATATTTCTGGGCTATATGTGGCATCTTTTTTTAAATTAAATTTTATGTTTATTTTTAGTTTATATCATTCATTTCCACAAGATTTTGAGTTACAAATTGTTCTCCCAATTGTTCTCCCCTACCTACCGCCTCAAAAGAGCAATCCCACTGTATGCTCCCCCCAAGTCTGCTCTCTCCTATATCCTCCCCCATTTCCCCTCTGACTTTCCAGTAGGGCAAGATGGATCTCTGTACCCCAGTGCCTGTATATCTTATTTGCCAGTTGCATGTAAAAAAATTATATATATATATATATATATATATATATATTTTTTTTTTTAACATTTGATTTTAAAACTTTGAATTCCAGATTCTTTCCCTTCCTCCCTCATCACCCACCCTTATTGGGAAGATAGGCAATTCAATATAGGTTGTATATGTGAAGCTACACAAAACATTTCCATGGTGGATATATTGTGAAAGACGAACTATATTCCCTCCATCCATCCCCCACTTGTTCTATTCTCTACTTTGACCCTGCTGCTTTTCAAAAGTGTGTGCTTCCAACTTCCCTCCTCTCCATTGTCCCTTTTCTCATCCCCTTCCCCCCTACTCTCCTGTAGGGTGAGATACCCTATTTAGTGTGTATGTCATTCCCTCCCTAAGCCAAATTCAATGAGAGTAAGGTTGACCCATTTCCTTTTGCCTTCCTGTTCTTTCCTTCCATTGTAACAGATTTTCCTTGCCTCTTTTATATGAGATAATTTACCCCATTCTGTCTCTCCCCATCTCCTCTCATTATATTCTTCTCTCTCCTCTCATTTTCACCTTTTAAGTATCATTAAGTATCATCCCTTCCATGTGCCCTCTGTCTATGTATACCTGTACACATATATACACACACTCACCTATATAGACATATATGTGTATGTATATATATATTTCTATTCCCTTCAACTATTTTCATATTGAGAAAATTTCATAAGTTACAATTATCATTTTTTCCATGTCGGAATGTAAACAGCTCAACTTTGATAAGTTCCTTATGATTTCTTTTCCCTGTTTACCTTCTCATGCTTCTCTAACTTCTTGTATCTGAATGTCAAATTTTCTATTCAATTCTGGTTTTGTCATCAAGAATGCTTGAAAATCCTCTATTCCACTGAATGACCATATTTTCTCCTGAAACATGATACTCAGTTTTTCTGGGTAGGTGATTCTTGGTTTTAATCCCAGCTCGTTTGCCCTTCGTAATATCATATTCCAAGCCCTTCAATCCTTCAGTGTAGAAGCTGCCAGATCCTGAGATATCCTGATTGTGTTTCCACAATATTCAAATTGTTTCTTCCTGGCTGCTCGTGATATTCTCTCCTTGATTTGGGAATTCTGGAACCTGGCTATAATATTCCTAGGAGTTTTCTTTTTGGATCTTTTTCAGGAGGTGATGGGTGGATTCTTTCAACCTCTATTTTGCCCTCTGGTTCTAAAATCAGGGCAATTTTCCTTGAGAGTTTTTTGAAGGATGATTTCTAGGTTCTTTTTTTGATCATGGCTTTCAGGTAGTCTAATAATTTTTAAATTATCTCTCCTGGATCTATTTTACAGATCAGTGGTTTTCCCGTGAGATATTTCATATTGCCTTCTATTTGTTCATTTGTTTGGATCTGTTTAATAGTATGCTTATTTCTCATAAAGTCACTAGCTTCCATTTGCTCCAGTCTAATTATGAAGGAATGATTCTCTTCAGTGAGCTTTTGAGATTCTTTTTCCATCTGGCAAATTCAGCCTTTTAAGGCTCTTCTCCTCATTGGCTTTTTGAGCCTCTTTTGCCATTTGAATTAGTCTGTTTTTTAAGGTGTTATTTTCTTCAGTCAGGTTGTTGACTCTCTTTTCATGATTTTTTCTTTCATCATTCTCATTTCTCTTCCCAATTTTTCCTCCACTTTTCTTATTTCATTTTCAAAACCCTTCTTAAGCTCCTCTGTGGTCTGTAACCAGTTCATATTTTTCTTGGAAGCTTTTGGTGTAGGAGTTTTTGTAGGAGACTTTATTGTCTTCCTCCTGTTCCATGCTTTGATCCTTTTTGTCCCTGAAAAGGTATCTAGATTCGGGTTGCTGTGCTTGCTTTGCTTTCTTTGCTTGCTCATGTTGCCACTCAGTTACTTGACTTGTGAGCTTTTTGTCACTGTAGAGCTCTGCTTCCAGAGAGGAGATCTTTGTCCCAAATTGCTGGGGTTTTCACAGCTGCCAGAGCTATTAGTTGGCTGCCTTCTCGGAAGCCTCCACCCGCTCTGGCACCTAGTCACAAACCCCAAGAGCTCCACTATAGACAGCCAACCCAATCCAGGCAGGTTAAAAGCAAGAGCACTTACCCTCTGAATGGTCACTTGGTCTCCCTACTAACTGCAGGACAGTAGTTCTGAAGCAGCCACACTGCCATGGCCACTGCACCTCAGCTGCTTCTCCTTCCCTGTTCCCAAAGTCCACACTGACCTCTCAGCTTTTCTTTGTCATTTATGGATTGATAATTCTGGAAACCACCACAGCTGCTGGTGATCCACTCTCCTGAAGTCTCTCCAGCAGTGGTTAGTCGTGTCCACCCTGAGGCCAAAACCTCAGAATTAAGTAGGGCTGGGCTCTGCTCCCAATGTGCTGTAATGAACCCTTACTGTAAGCCTTCTGGGCTGCCTTTAGCAGGAGATTTGTTTATCTCTGTCACTATGTGGGTTCTGTAGCCCTCAAGTTTGTTTAGAGTCACGTTTCATAGGTATTTGAGGTGGTTATGGGGGGAGTGCAGCAAGTTTTCCTGCTTCTATGCCGCCATCTTGGCTTTGCCCCCCACGATGTATATGTGGCATCTTTAAAAAATGTATCATCTTTTGGGGTATAAAGACCCCAACAAAAATGTACATATCATTTAGTGATCACAATGCAAGAAAATTATTTTCATAAGGGACCTATAAAGAATCTAAAAGTAATTGAAGACTAAATAACATAATTCTAAAGAAGTAGTGGTGGGTCAAAGAACAAATTATAAGAAAATGACAGGAAAACTAATAGGCCGAGATGAGGAGGGAGAGCATTCCAGGCAAATAATACAAAGTCACAGAAATGCAAGATAGAAGTGGAAAGTGGGGAGAGATGAGACAAGGAGACTAATTAGAAGGCTATTGGAATTGTCCAGACGAGAAGTTATGAGGACCTAAACTTGGGTATTGGTTGTGTTAATGGAGAGGAGACATGTGTGAGAGATATTATGAAGAAATAAGCAACAAGATTTGGCAAAGCGGGTTAATGAGAACATAGCACTAAAGTCACCAGCCTAGGTTCACTTGGCAATTGGGGTTCACTTGATGGTACTAGGGAAATTCAGAAGAGGGGAAGGTTTAAGGGGAAAGATAATGAATTCTGTTTTGGACATGTGCAGTTTGAGATACCTATCAGATATCTAGCTCAAGATATATAAATTGGTGTGTGTGACTAGAATTCAGGAAAGAGATTAGGGCTGGATAGATAGATCTGAGAATCTTCTGCACAGAACACATGGGGCCCAGTGCCATCACTGAGGTAGCCTAGAGGGAAAAGAAAGAAAAGTGCCCAAGATAGAATGATCCTCTTTAAGTCTAGAAAAGATAAGTGATTTGCCCAAGCTAATGGCAGAGCTACGAGGAGCCTAGGCCTCCTAACTCTTGGCTCAATGTTCTTTCTGCCATATTCACTATGCTTCTCTTTTATCTATGCAGTCAATAACATTTGAGCAGACATTGAGCACAGTATAGTTCCATGGCTGAACTAGCCTATGAGGTTATTTCTTAGGACATTTGAAGATATTGCCTGGTTCTAGTCTAATGGGCAGAAGCTGGAGAAAGGGGTAGCAATAAGTGTGGCCAGGTAGTATCCACAGGGGACAGAGACCAAAAGAAACACTAAGGACTAGCAAGAATAAGAAAAGACCATTACCTGAGAAAAGAGGCAGTTTGAGGGAGTGTGACTCCTCGTGACAGAGGAAGTATCAGGTATGCAGTAGAGAAATGAGGGGATCCTGGGAGTCCAACTGAGTGACCCATACATATAACAGAAAAGCTGCACCCAAGAGGAGCTTCATGAGTACTTTACAATTGGAAAATGTTCTTTCAGTATCTAGGATTTGTGAGTTACTGCTGTGTCACATATGCTCCCCACATGTGTGCCACACTACCATCCTACTAAGTTTGGGTCCACTCTTAGCAAGCTTTCATGTGTATTTTTGGAAAAGTGCCTCCCCTGGCTATTAGAAATATTTTGTATCATTTTTACTGTATCATATTAATAAATACTTTTTGCTAAAAGCTAAGTTGACTGACTTATTACTAATGGGAAGCAGGTTCCCCAAAGCTTCTACAAACAAGTTACAGTATATTTCTAGAAAATTACATAGGAATATCATATATAATAATATATTTGAGTAACATGTTTGAACATTTAAGAAACATGTTTGAAACTACTCATAGCTATTCCAAATATAATGCTAATAAATATAACTTCAAAAATTAGATTTCTAGGCTCTAATAATACTGCTAAATACTATCTATATTGGTTAAACAAATATTTTCCTTACTCTTTGTTAGTTTTTAATTCTAGTAAGCTTTACTGAGTTACACAAAAGAATATAGAAATTGTTAGGAAAGTAGACAAAGTGGATTAATTGTTTACATTAGGAGTAAGTAATTCATGTGTGTGAGTGAAAGTGAATGTAAAACATTAGTATCATCAAATAACAATACTAACTGGCATTTATATAATGTATTAAAATTTACAAAGTGCTTTATATACATAATCTCACTTGAACCTCCAAAAAACCCTCTGACAAGTCCTATAGATATATTTCTTATTTTACAGATGAGAGAACTGAAGAACAGTTCTGAAGACCAGGTAGTTGAAATTACTTGCCCAAGGTCAAACAAGTAGTAAGGAACCTAGCCAGGATTCAGCTCAAAGTTATCTCTGACTCTAGGTTCAATAGACTTTAAACTTTATCCCACTGTATGGTCACACAACTAGTGAGTCTCATAGGTGATATCTGAAGGTCTTCTTGATTCCAATTCTAGAATGCTATCAGAGTCAGAGGGTCTACATTAAAATCTTGGCTCTATTATAACCCTTATGATCTTAGGCAAAACCTTTAACCTTTGTTTCATTATCTGTAAAATGAGATCATTCACTTCTAAATTTATGATACCCTGCACTGGGTGGTAATGTCCAACCTTTATTTCTAGTTTTTTTTGACAGTTATCAAGAACTATATGAATTAGTTTCTTATAATTAGTTTTCATCTCACCACTCTATCTTTTCAAATACTTCTTCTCAATGTTTGAAGAGCATTTCATTATTGATCTGCTGGCCACTCCTTCTTAAAACTATTTTCTCTAGTTTTTGAGATTATACTATCACAGTTATCCTTCTTTAATGGCTCTTTTTTCTTCGACCCCTAAACATTCCCTAAAGTTTAGTCCTTGACCCTCAGTTCTACTTTAAACAGTTTTTCTCCCCTACTAGAAATGTCATTTACTCCCGTAGCCTGAACTTTACTGCAGTTAACTCTCAAATCCATATATCCAGCATTTCCAAATGCCTGCTAGATAGTCCCCCTTTGATGATTCACTTTGGCAAGCATTTTCAGAGGGATGGATGGTTAAAACATTAAATTCACCTATGCAAATTTAATATGAAATTATTTTTAAAAATCAGAGAAGGAGATTTTTACTCTGTTATCTTAGTAAGATTGCTTAATAACCTTGCTAAGAGTGAGTTGTGTCTACTGACTGGCTGTTAAGAGGAAGCATACTGGTGAAGAGCATGGACTTTAACTTTAGGAGACTAGACCCACCGAATAACTCCGGAGACAAGGAGTAGAAGGGCCCCTTGGGGACCAGCCTGACTGTGCAGGTGCAAGCTAAGGGGGATGACAGAGGGCTGCTAAGCTATGGAGATTTTATGAGGATAAATCTTAGTCCACTACACATTTGCAGGGATCCAATGGAGAGTTCCTCCATTCTGGATTCAAATTCTTCCAATTCTCTATTCTTTTTCTAGGCATTAATTTCTTAATCTGTAAAATGGGAAAGTTTTACAATATGGCCTCTGAGGGTCCTTCCAACTCTAGATCTATGATTCTATGATCTATAATCTGGTATCAATATACCTTTCCTTTTGCCTTACAACCACTAGCCCTGTTCTTTATCCTCAGCATGGCCTTTGTTCCTCTATTCCTCAGTTCTTTCCCAGACCACCATCCCTGAACTGGCTATATTCTTCTCTCTTCCCCATATTGACCTCTTGGTGAACCAGTTCAACTCTACATTGTCCTCTTCTGGAGTCCCTTACCCTATCATATCATTGTTGATGTTACTTTGGCTTCAACCCTCTCAACCTGGAGATCACTCCCCAAATCCAATGCCTTCACTCCTAGTCATGTACTGCTGAATAAAACTGGAGAAAATCATGGAACCATGCTGACTAGGTTCACCATAAATTTATGTTATAATCTCAGCTGGGCCCACACGAAAGTAAGGCAATCCTTTTCCACCTCTCTTGACCTCTTATCTCAAAATTGAGCTCATTATCTTTCCCCCCCCAAACCTTCCTCTATTCCTAATTTCCCTATGAACACTGAGGGCTAGTGAGTATAGTCACTATCCTCCCAGTCACCCAGTCACTCTGAATCTATGTGTAATCTTTGACTCCTCATTCTCTGGGACCCCCACCCTGACAACAGGATGCTGGAGCTGGCTTGAATGGGCTTAGAATCAATTGTTAAATTTTCTGAGCAACCTTGGAAATCAGGAAACATTACAAATCACAGGTTGATTTATTGTTTTGTTGATTATCTGGACGTAAGAAAGTAATAGGAAAAATGACCAGAGATTACAGGTTAAACTTAAAGTGCATCACGCATACATTTTTCAACCAAGAGTTGGTTGATAAACATTTACAAGCAAACTCCTCCCTTCCCCCCCCCATATCCAATCTGTTGCCAAGTCCTTTTGAGTCTATCTTTGTAATATTTCTTGTATATGCTCTCTATCCTGTACATAACTTTATGTGTACACCCAAGCCTGGTGCAGACCATCTACTTCATTCCTTGATTGCTGCAGTAACCCTCTGGTTGGTCTTCTACCTGGTCTTACCCAAAATAATGGAAATCATGAAAAGTAAAATAGTCCAAATAGAAATCAATGACTCCATGAGACAAATAAATATTAGAACAATATCAAAATCAAAAGATTGGAAAAAAGAATAAAATGTAATAAATACTTGATATAAAAACAACTGGGCTGAAAGAGAGGTCAAGGATGGATAATATCCAATGAGCCTTTATCTCAGTTACTTCTAGGATGGTCACTAAAGGTGACTCCTTGCTTCTCAGGGCATTAATGCCATAACATCCAGATACAGGATGTTAGAACACCAGTTCTCCATTCTCTTAACTTTTCAAAACTCACAAGGTCAAAGTGTATAAAACTGTATGTGTCAGAAGATCACTCACCCAAAGTAGAAGCAAAAACTATCTTTCTCAAGAAAAGGAGTCCCAAAATCCAACAAGAAAGTCACAAGGGAAGAGAGCACTACAGAAGGCAAAAGCAAGATTATAAAGCCCTAACATGGGAATTCCACACCTCCACTGTCCCACCTTACCATTGGTTGGTAAGGCAAGCTCACAGTCTTCTTATTAATGCCAACCAACTGGCACAAAGCTCTCTCCATTCATTGACCTAATTATTACTAATGAGGCTCTAATTTTGTTAGATAACATACATAATACATGAGGTCCACTACGCGAGTCCAATAACAACCTCAGAACACTGAACCCCCTTCAGTCCAACCTAGATGTGTCCTTATCTGTGCCTGAGTGTCCCAAGGCCACTGGTCAAATCCACCTGCTGCTGCCAGCTCCTTTTACTCTACCTTATTTAATTTTTAGTATTATCTAGGAGTTCTCTGGGAACTGGGAACCCAACTTCTTCTCAAGACTACTGCCTCAATTCTTCCCACAGCCCCTGTCCGATACTTTTTATCAGCAGTCTTGTTTCAGCGATTCTTGCAGTTCTATAGAAACTCAACCCTTTGCTACCTCTCACACTACCATTCCTTTCCCCAAACTAAAAACACCTCTAATTTGGTCTCAATAGTTAGTCCAATCAATTGTATTAACACTCAATAGCTCTTACATTACCTTGAAGTACACAATGACCTACATATATATATGGGGAAACAATACTGAACTTGGTTACAAAGTATAAGGAAGTAATAAGAATGTATATAGGATGCTCAGAATGGGGAAACTTCACTGAAAGTTATCCCTCACAATCCCTTTACCTAAAATGGAAAAAAAAAAATAAATACAGATGCAAAATAAGGGAGGTCCATTGCCACAGGGCCATATGTTTGCCTTAGAGGAGAGTATGCCCAAGGTCTCTCCCTTATAGTTATGTCTTTCACAGTGAAAAATATGTTTGATCAGTGGACTCAAACCCAGAGATAAAGATAAAAATAAACTAAATTAAAGATAAAAATAAAAAACCAAGTCTCTGGTCGCTAGTCCTTTTTGAATGTTTCAGCAGCCAACCAAAGGGCTTCCTTTTTTTTCTCTCTTTTTATTTTGGAGGGCAATTGGGGTTAAATGACTTGCCCAAGGTCATGCAGCTAGTTTTTATGTTAAGTCTCTGAGGCCACATTTGAACTCAGGTCCTCCTCACTCCAGGGCCAGTGCTCTATTCTCTGTGCCACTTAACTGCCCTCAAAGAGCTTCCTTTACACCACATGGTGAACCTTCCAGAATCGATCCTAGAATACCTATGCATGCTCCAATGTTTCTCCAAAGCTCTTTTATTATATGTCATCATGACCCTTCCAGCAGCAACCTCCCAGGCTCTGACATTTAAGGAAGTGCAATCAAAGGGACTGCACATGTGCCCTTTATCGTACTTTAAATGAAGAACATAATTTTAAATTTATAAAAAGCAGAAGAGCAGATGTAACGATTTTATCTTTATGAAAGGATCTGTAGTAACACAAATACCTCATGAAGTAAAGAATAACAACACAGGGTGTAAACAAAGGCCCCTTTTTAAACTAATGCTTTTATCAAGGGGATAACAGAAAATGGGAAACAGAATCTTAACTTCTGGTAGTTTTTCTTTTAAATGATAAGTTGATTTGTAAAAGGAGAATATGAGGTTTTTTTATACCACTAAAACCTTGTTTCAAAGAAATATTTTAATGTTCAGTAGGAATCCTAGAGTCTAAAAAATAAAGGTGTGTATTTGCTAAACTACAGTCCTTTAGAGGCACTTCCACAGTATACTCCAGGGGAAAAAATGGAAATTTGATTTAAAAGGTAAGGCTTTGAAATAAATGGTCTCACAGCAGGGTTTTTAAAAAAATATATGACGTGTGTGTGTGTGTGTGTGTGTGTGTGTGTGTGTGTGTGTGTGTACTCTCCATATGGTATATGGAGCCAGCGAGCTGTTCCAGGATATAGAATGCTGGGCCTGGAGTTAGGAAGACCTGACCCTAGGTAATCCACTGGAGAAGGAAAACACTCCAATATCTTTGCCAAGAAAACCCCAGTGACAGTATTGGTGTGCTACAGTCCATGGGGAGTCACAAAGAGTCAGACAGGACTGAAGGATTGAACAACAAAAACAATATAGAACATATATAGGGTAGTGCCTGCTAGACTCAAATGCTACAAGACAGACTTAAACACAATCAAACCTGGCTCATTCCCTGTTCTGTACTGGCTCAGAGAGGCTATAAAGGGATAACTGTAGTTAATCAATTTGGGATGGTAATATGATGTCTGACCAACAGATGGCACCCCACTTTCTGTTCCCACTGTTCCCACTTTCTCTGTGGGTGACTAAACTGGCCCAAGATTCCTTGTAAATCTAGCTGAACAATTTTAAATATATAACTCAAAAGAAGAAAAAAGAAAAGAAACCAAAATTTCTCCATAATTCATCAGTCCCCCAAAACATGACTCCATCTCCTTCAAACATGTTACCTAAACTCACAGGACAACGATTAATTGTTAATGGCTACGCTACAATCAGGTTGCATAGGAAATTCAAGCAAACAGCAAAATAAAGCTCCAAATAGCAGACTGCAATATCATTGCAGTTTACATTTAATTCCTTTCCCCCCTACCTCTTCTTCTAACTGGCCTACCAGAATAGAAAGGAAGAGGATCAAACAGGCTAGAAAAAGAAAAAAAAGCAACTAAAGTTGTCCCCAGTAGCCACCCAGCTCACTTTACACTACATTTTCATTTCTAGTATCTACTTCCTCTATATCCTCCAGTCAACTGTATCACTACTTCCTGCATTCTGTACCTAGTTCAAGAAGATCACAAAGTGATATCTGTTTCTTGCTTTCCTTTTCCCTCCTTATGGTCCCGTCACATTTTCCCCAATCCTGTCCCTTGTTCCATAATAGGAAAAGCATGGAGTCCTAAAAGTCTCTCTTCCTTCTCTCTGAACTTGCAAAAGCATATGCTACATCAATTGGGGAATGACTAAACAAATTATGAAAGATGAGTTTAAGCTGTGTTATTATAGGAATGTAATAATAATATGAACAAGAATATACTTATTCATTATGAGAAATGATAAATACACAGAAACAAGAACGTATATGAACTGATACAAACTGAAGTAAGCAGAGTAAAAAAAAACCACCCAATTTACACAATAACTACAATGAAAATGGAAAGAACAAAACCCTCAAAACATTTGAAAATGAATGAAAACAAAGTTCTAAAGAACAAACTTCTCCACAGAAGAAATATGAGAAGATACCTCCCCCATTCCTTTACAGAGGTGGGGGAATTTACCAATGAAGAACATTGTTTATGTAACAGGGCTTTGCTGTTCATGTCCAGATTACCTAAAGCATCCATGTGGAAGACAGCAGGGATCTACTTCTGAGAGAAGACTTTCTTCATTCTCCCACCACATGGCTGACAGCGGTCTTCTTCCATAGGCTGCGTATCTGAAACAGTCTGTGTCTTTAAAAACTATCATAGTGGGACAGTTTCCCTCCATTTCCAGAAACATCCAGGAGATGAAGATCCTATTCATGCATAGTGCAAGCTTCCCTCAATACTGCAGCCAGCACAGTTGGTGGGCTAGTGAGCAGTGAGAATAATGAGACGGAAGTGTTATCAATAGTCTGTTTATTACAGGACCATTTCATACAGAGCCAAAGATGCAAGGAGCTCACAGAGTTTTTATGCCCCCCAAGGAGAATGTAGACACCCCCAAAGAATGCAGACAATGTAGAAAGATCCTCCATCTAAGAAATGCAAATAATGTAGAAGGAGCCTCCCTTAATCCTGTTTACTATTTACCCTTGCTTTAAGGTTAGTTATTTTTTAGGGTATTATTCTAGGATCATATCCAGAGGCATAAACAAAAAAAATTACACACCCTCTTGCTATCTGCCCTGTAACCTTTGCAGGTAACTGTAGAGGACAGGGGAATATACCTAGCAAGGTCAAGGGACCCCAAAATGTTCCCTTCATAATACATCCTCTTGCTTGTCTGCCCTATAGCCTTTCAAATAATAATATAGGGAAGGGGAACATTTCATTAGCAAAGCTGAGAAACTTTTGAAAGTTCGCTACATTTCCCCCCAACCTATAATTTCAAAAGGCTGCGGGCAGAATAATGCAATTGGACATTATATACCACTTGTTGAATGATAGGAGAAAAACAGGAAATACGGATGGGTAAACAAGTACATAAGACCAGTAACACCACCCCTATTCCTAGGAAGGTTATTATTTGCTGTATTTGTCCAGGTAATATTCCCTGAGCTCTCTTTATCCAATCAGCAATGTTTTTTGCCTCTGAATTTGGTAGTAGAGATTGCTGACTTTCTTGATCCATGAGGCAAGTCAAATTCTCTAAATCATTTATATCAAGGGATGTGTTATGGTCACCTCATAGGCCATTAAGATGATTTCTAATTCGAGTTATATTATATTCTGATTCATTATGTGGTTTGTTTACCATACAGAAATATATATATATATATATATATCTATAATCACATATTAACCTTTGTCTAACTTGAATTAATTCAATCTCCTCAGCTAAGGAAATTAAATCATTTCTAAGCTGATTTATTGCTTTATAAAAGCTCTTGTTCACTTCCGATTGTAACAGAAATCCAAGTGAAACATTGACAGACAATTCATGTAAAAATTGATCTTGCACTATCTGATTTTGTACAGTGCTAATGGATACAGACATAGCAACACTGCTCACTATAGTAGTAATTAAAGCAATTATACCAACAACAATACAGGATATACACCTTTTTTCGATTGGAACCCAATAATTGATTAATTTGAGCAATAGAATGATCAGCACGAGAGTGAAACCAATGCTCACTTTCTACAGGTATCATTACCATACTAGGTCTTCTAATAACAAATAGCAATTGCCATAAAGAAGTATTATCATGACATTCAGAAACCTTACAATTAATACATGTGACATTGTAATGCATATCAGTTTTAGTGATATTTACATTGCTATGATTTCCCCACATGAATGCATACCTCCTTCCTAAACAAGCACGTATGAAGCTATGGTCAGTCTTGCTCAAGTGTATCCCATTAGGAGCGAAAATAGCAAAAACCGTTGTTATTGGGGCCCATGGCAAAGGGATTTTCTATATTTCCGGGTTTCCTCTTTGTGAATATCTTGGATAACCGCCATGCCTATGGTTGATGTTAGTGTCATTGTGCCAGAAAATGTAGGTTTTCTGTTCCATCTGATGGCAAACAGGTACGTCAGTCAGTCTTACAGTTTAAAAATGGGGGATCTGCTTGACCGGAAGATGAGTCCCACTTGTCTCGGTTTGGACACAGCGTCTGATGTTCACCCCACAATCCTGAACAATTTGAAAAAGTCCCCCCAAATCCCCATAATATATGTTGTGATGTTCTCCAAGTGTGCTAGGTCCTTAACTCTGAAAATGTCTTTAGCATAGGCATTCCCATTCAGCTTTCCTTTAACTCTACGCTTTTGCATAGATATAGAAGACAGATTAACAGGAAAATCCACAAGGGCCTGTTTGAGTCTGCCCCAAGGATGATACTCATAATGATACTTGATAGTTTGTACTAAGCTACATGAGGATGTATTAAAAGTAGAAAAGCACAAAGGCGGTTCATCAATTAACACAGCAAAATTAAAATCAAGCACAGGACGGGTTACAGTTGCCCTTATGTACGTCAAAATCTTTTGCAATAAGGACAGACCCATTTCCTTCTAAAGTGATTTCTGGAAGAAACTCTCCCCACCCAACCATCTCCACCCAAGGTGGATGATCGAGGACTGCCCAGTATCTTGTAGAGGCAGCTATGGGAAGCTGAGCAAAGATAGTAGTGAGCAGGATCACCATCCACTTGCCCTCTTAGGCTCTGACTCCTCCTCCACCGCTGACCTAGTCTGGTTCTGGTTCTGGTGGGCTGAATGTCCAGCCTTTGCATTTGTTGACACAGGCCTTGTTCTCCTTTCTGGTATCCAGACTTCCTTGTTTTCATCTGTGGAGACACACAAATAACCTTTGCCTGGAACTTTTACTTTGTTAGGGCCACACCATTGTCTCTTATCATTTTTCCATATCACCCATTCAGTAACTGCAGTTGCCTGGGGCTGTGATCTTTTAGAATTACTCATTGTGTAATCAGTAACACCCCAGAATTTTTCTGCTGGTGTTTTATTTTGATGATCTAATATCAAATAATTTATTACATATAGTGACAACCCCAACATTCATCTTGGGGTACCCATACACCAAATTCCTCCTTTTAATTTTTGGAGTGCAGTTTTAAGTGTATGGTTTTTTTTTTCCAACAATTGCCTGACCTGTGGGGTTGTAAGGAAGTCCTGTAATATGGAGAATACCCCATTGAAGACAGAATTCCACAAAGCCTTTTGAGGTTTAAGTGGGGCCATTGTCAGTCTTTAATTGTTTTAGCACACCCACATGTAATACGATGTTCTTGAACATGAGAGGTTTTTTCCCCAGACATAGCATTTGCCCATGTAAACACTGAATATGTGTCCACAGTTACATGTATATATTTCAGTCTCCCAAAAACAGAAAAATGAGTAACATCAGACTGGGATTTACACCCTTCGGTATAGAAAGACTGCAAATAACACATGATGGACAGCTTTTAACTATTAGCCTAGCTTGTTCTCTAGTGATATCAAAGGTCTTAGCAAGAATTCTAGCAGACTGATAAAATCTATGATGGGATACCTTTGCTAATTCTAATGATCACACAAGGATTTGATCAGCTATGTCACTAATCCACCCCTACTAGTTTTGTGGTAAGCCATTCAATAGGATCGGCTGTTGGTTGCACATCAATCAGGGCCCCTCCTGAAAATTTGTAGTGATGGTGATCTTAAGTTGTGATAAAATATCTCTGCTCCATAAAGCCATTGGCAAGGAAGCCAAACAGTATGGCTGGAATTTTCCTGACATGGCCTCAAATTCCCAAGTAAGTTTCCTCACACTTTTTAAAGGTTGCCTAACTTCTCCTATGCCTTTCATATTTATTTCTGATTTTTGAACAGTCCACTTCATGTCCCATTGTTCCTGATTGATAATGGTCAGGTCTGCTCCTGTGTCTAAGAGACCCTGAATTCTTCTGCCCTCCACATATATATGAAGGGTGTTTTTGAGGTCATAATGATTTGAGACCACCTGACCTCTGGATTCTGTATTTGAAATATCCGTTATTCCTATTTTAATTGGATCACGGAATTACTGGGATTCATAATTTTAATTTTAATCTTATTATAATCCTCCCAGTCCTTTTTCTCCACATAGATTGGAGTGAATTGTATATCCATGTATTCTCCTTCTAAGGTAAAAGAAAGTACCCCCGTGGCAGGAGCAGGAGAAGAACTCCTAAAAAACACTTCTCTCTCCTGGCCTGGGTAAATGTTTAAAAATTTAACCTCAGGCTGTAAGATAACAGCAGTTACTTCAGAGGTGGAGGAATCCAAAGCTGCTACCCCTCCTGAGCTTTTGGAGTGCCGAACAGAACATAAGTCCCTGCTGATTTTTGTGGGCCTGGGAATTGGCCCTTGAGGCCATTTCCCAAATTTCTAAATCTACATTCTGAAGCCCAGTGAAAACCCTTATGACATTTAGGGCATTTTGATTTTGGTCATAATTCACTATTACTGCTGCCCACTTGACATTCCCTTTTGAAATGACCCACTTTGCCACATTTATAACAATTCTTATTTTGCCTATTAGTGGCTGCTTGCGCTTCTGCTATAATTTGTGCTTGAAAGACCATAGACTTTGCCTCCATAGATTTTCTAAATTAATTGATCCAAGGAAGTGTCAGCAGGAAGTGCCAAAAGAGCTTTCTTATGATCTAAATTGCAATTCTTTCTAGCTATTTGTCTTACAAATTCTTCCAATCCCACAATACTTCCTAAGGTACACTCAGCTGCTTGTTGAATTTTTGCCACAAAATCAGGAAATGATTCCTCAGGTCCCTGTATGATATTTGTGAAATTTTTCCTGCTTGACCAAAACTCTATTCATGCATGTATGGCACAGTCTTGAATAGTACTATATACTGCCACTGAATAGTCCATTTTTGTGTTGGGCAATGTATTAGGTCTGTCATCCAAAAGCATGGAAATACCGGGTGCGTTAAGTCCTTCTGCCAACATGAGATCATATAGCTTGCTATGACATTTTTCCTTATAATTAGCTTCCCACTGTAAGTAGTCCCCTGGGGTTAGGCATATTTTAGCTGTTTGCCTCCAATCATATGGTGTCAAAGCTGTGGCTGCTAAATTTTCCAATAATGACACCATATAAGAAGCTGTTGTCCCATACTCCTGTACAGCCTTTTTTATCTCCTTAACGTATTTTATATTCAATTTTTGTCATGTTCTATTGCCCTGGACATCTACTATAACAGGGTATGCCAACAAATTGCAGCCTTTAAATCCCATTTCTCTTAATGACTGTCCTTCTTCTTTCATGAGTTTTTGAAAAGGTGTATATAATTCTGAAACTACAGTGGGACTGCCATTAGGCTTCCCAGCCTTTTCTGTTCCCCATGCGGGATTATAGGGTGGACTTGGGCTGAGGTTAAGAGGTTTGGTATTTTCTAGGGGTCTTTTTCCCACAAATTCATAAGGTGGAGTCTCTTCCTGATCTCTGCCTTCACTCTCACCCATGACAATATTTCTTTAAGGCCTGTTTTGTCTGCTAGGCATACTTTAATGACATTATAAATTGCAAATTTGGAACCAGAGTCACTTTCCTGTCCATTCTCCTTAAAGTAACTAACTAAAGCCTCTCCCACTGCTTCTCAATTAGGTCCTCTGATCTCAGAGCCACTAGGAAACCATGGGGCTGATGAGGGAGGGTAATAGGTTCAGCAGGAACTCTGATCTTTATCTAAGACCAGAAAGCCTGCAATTCAGTCTGGAAAATATTCAGCCCAAGCCAACTTGGAGTCAGAGTTGCAAAAGTTTATTGTACGCTTTACAGAAGGCAAGGGTCCTTAGGGGACCTGCCAGTTTATTGTTAGGCTGTACAGTGGGCAAGAGTTCTTAGGGAACCTGCAAGCTTAAAGAAGACACAGGCATAGCTTTTAAGGAGTTAAGGCTATTCATTGGATGTCAATTATGCTGACCAGGTGAGAAGAGGGTGGGATTAGGGAGGAGTTAAGGTGGAGCCAGTGTTTAAAGGAACATGGACTTTTAATGGCAATTGCATAGGGGTATTGCCCATAATTCACTGGGAAATAGCCAAAGCGGGGAAGGGGCTACCTGGAGGTGTGGTTTTAGGCTTGAAACATCACTAAGTCAGCTGATGGAGAAGTGTCCAGTCTGCCACCTATCAGTGTCATATTTGACAAGATTGATGTCTGGGAACTAAAGCTAACAGAGACTCAGTATGTGGATAATTACTAAGGAGTTAACCTAGAGATAGGGTATTGAAGTATTCATGGGGGCAGTGGGACACTATACAAGGGGGAGATAATAGTTGCCTAACCTGGAATGTTTATAGATACTTTTGTGAAGGATTCATAGGTGTAGCTTGTTATTGTTCCAAGCTGCTAATTGAAGGTTTATGGATCATCACATTCACCATCTATGTGAGATTCCAGAATGTAATTGATTTCTAGTGATAAGTTGATTGGTTGTGTAGTACCAAGAAAATTTTAGTTCTGTGTAACTTCAAAAACTGGAGTTTTAAGGTCACCAGATTGGTAATTCATTTGGTTTTATTTCAAAGTACAAATTTAAGAACATGATAATTGTTTATGATATTGTTACTGGTAAACGGCTATATTATCTATGTTGTATGAGAAGCAGTTTCTCTTAAAGTTTTGCAGTATTGTAATTTGGGAAATCATAAGTTTCCAAGTCTGTTTTTGTTTAAAAGGAAGTTTCAGTTAAGATTGTTTAAAATTGTAAGATTGTTAAGTAAGTTATTTGGGCTACTGTTTTAATGCTAAAACCTAAAATTTTTAATTGATTGCTGTATGTGGAAAAGAGGAGACTGGATGAAAACTTTATTCTGACTAGTTCTGCCCATTCAGAACAGTCCTCCTGCATTTATGAGAATTGGTTAAGCCGGGGCATCATTATTAGCCTTTCCCCCAGTCTCTCCTGCTTAGAATTCACATACATTTTCCTTATGTTGTAAAACTGCCAAATCCCCTAGAAACTATCCCTACTAGGCAAGGTCATTCAGCCTGGGAGAGGAACTTGGTTTTAGTCATGTAGTTTTTAAGTGAACCCAACTTGCTAAGAAGTTGCAAGGATTAAAAGGAATTTCTGTCAATTGGCTTTTGGATTTCAGAAGGAAAGATGGTAAATGGAATTCCTTACATTTGTGAGACCTGATAGATCTTTGTTGCTTATTGCAGCTACAAGAGAATAGAAATAATTATAACTGACTCTAAGCTGTGATTGGTGAGGTTTGTTGTTTAAGGTAAAAGGCACTTGGAACCATAACTAAATTTTATTTTGAGTTTGAATTTGGGTATAGTTATCTGCATTAAATTAGTATCTTTTTTACATTTAAACAGATCTACCCTACTTGCCTTTTTTTGTGAGAGCAAATGCCCAGCAACTTCTCAGGGTAAGAACGCCTGTGTTTAGATCAACAAATAGTTGCCATTCTTGATGCTTCTCTGACCCTCCTTGTTTTCCTGTCCTGTTGGGTTAATTTATAATTCCATATGGATTACCCTTGCTTTGGCTAGAATCTGCGGAAGGAATTTTGGGTGACTTTTGGAATAAAGCCCCAAAGAAAATTTGCCTCTGATACAAGGATCTTTTGAGAATTTTGTATGCTTTATGTAGACAAGGATACATTTCGCTCAGCCATTTGGATGGCTTTATGTACTGAAAAAATAAAGAAAGAGTTTCCACCCAGGACAGTTTTATCATCTTACAGAGGGACAATGCCCAGTTTCTCCCAGGTCCCAAATTTCTATGGGGAACGTTCCATGTAGTTTGGAAAGTTCAGTATAGACCCGTATAGACCATCTATCCAAAATGGAAGCTAATTTTCATTGTCTTTGCCCTTTCTTATGTGTTGAGAAAGTCTCTGTAATGAGCATGTTAAAGTGAAACAAGTAGAAATATTTGGTAAATTTTGTGAAGTGTTTCTTTGAATCTCCAAAACTTTTGTATGGGGGATAATTGTGATTTTCATTTGTGTATGTGGTATTTATATGATCACATGACTTTTCACTGAAATTATTAACCAAAATACCTCTTCCTTTCAGTAAGTACCCTAAAGATAGATGGTTGTCATTTACCCAGTGGTGAACATTAAGCAATACTGGGGTTCTGAAATCAACTAGTTTTGTGTCCCAATCAAATCTCTTGACTCACACTCCAATTTAACTAGTCTCCCCTTTCCCTCTTAGGTATCAAGCACCTTTTTTTTTTTTGGCATGGTTCATTTTGTTTTTATTATGAAAGTAAAACAAAGAACATGTACTATTTCTTACAACATCATAGTTATCCCTAAAATCCCTACCTGCCTCCCTTCCAGAATGCCATTCCATTTAACAAATGGTATTTTAAAACAAACAAAAAAAACCCAGCACAACTGATCTATTCAAATACCATTCTTAATGTAAAAATTTATTTGGATTAAAGTAAAAACAATAAAGGCTTAAGTGCAACTCCTAAGAGACATAGGCTCACCATTCCATTCAAACCTTAGATCCAATCCCTACCAAAGTTAGCTACCCTTTCTGTTTTCTTTTTCATCTCACAATCCAAAGATAAGAAATAAGTTCAGTAACTAAATTTTAAAATATTTCTCACCCCATGAAAAGGAGAAGGATATGTGATTCTCTAGGTCATAGCTGCATGGGCAAACAGAACAGGAAGATGTCTCTAGGGTCCAGAGAAACTTTTCACCAGGGTCAAGAACTGGGTGTGTTCTCATAAACTCAAGCTGAAGTGGAATACTGTTTCAATGTTCTCGAGGCTAACCTCAATGTGGTATGCAACCTATTTGTGGAGGACAGGCATGGACAGGCTTGATATTGTGTCCCTCCAAGGTAGGTTATACTCCTCTGTTGTACATCATTGCCCTCCATCTACCATTATCTCAGCCCAAGAGGCAAAACTTGAGAATGAAGTAATGTCAGAATGTCACAGTACAGAGAAGGATGCTACTAGTATACTGTACCCCACAAAACTAGATAGCATCTAGTCCTAGAATTCTACAGAGCCTACATAGCACAAGCATAAAAAGAGTTCAGTTTAAAAATCTACACAAGAAAAATCAGTTGAAGAATCTTTTGCTAATTCAATAAGTAGTGATAACTAAAATCTGACTTACTAGAATATACCTATAAAATTTCTTAGAGGGGCAGCTAGGTGGTACAGTGAGTAGAGCACAGGCCCTGGAGTCAGGAGGACCTGAGTTCAAATCTGGCCTCAGACACTTAACACAAAAACTAGCTGTGCGACCGTGGGCAAGTTACTTAACCCCAACTGCCCTACAAAAAGCAAAAAAATAAATTCCTGGAAACATTTTCTAGCTATATATTTATGAAGATAATAATCACCAACAGCATAAATATTTTCCACTTTAAAGCGTTGAGACATGAAAAACCAAATTAATAAAGTAGATAAATAAAGGTATTAATTGTTGACACTACCAAAAGATTCTTTGCATTACAAGATATTATTACATTAGAAAATATGATCTGAGGTCTGGCACTTTGACCATCCTCAAAAACAAAACAAAATCAATAACAACCAAAAAAAAAATGAAAATCCAGGACAACGATAGGATTTCCTAAATTTTAAGTTTGCCATGCAATTTGATTTTTAATTTAAATATACAATTTAAGTTTAAGGATAGTTATTGCATAAAGTACCTGTTGTACTTTTTCATGTTAAAGTACATGTATAAGTACATGTTAAAGGACATAAAGTACATATATAATAAAATTCATACTTCATTAACAAAGATAGCTGTTCTATGACTATTTTGTGGATATTATTGCTGAACTTCTATGTTCTTTATTCCATTGTAATTATATTTTTTTTTTTGCTTTTTTGGAGGGGGGAAGGTAGGGAAATTGGGGTTAAGTGACTTGACCAAGGTCACATGGCTAATAAGTGTTAAGTATTTGAGGCTAGATTTGAACTCAGGTCCTCCTGACTCCAGGGCCAGTGATCTTTTCACTGTGCCACCTAGCCACCCCTGTAATTATCTTTTAATTATATGGGTAATGAAAAGAAATGTGACAAAACCTATTTATAACAAAGTGAAAACTAATGCTGCAAAATTTGGGGAAAAAATGGAGATCCCTCATCTGGGCCTGATTCAGATTTGTGAGGGTTACAAAATGAGTCATTCATAGACCATCTAACAAAAGGAGATTCACTTAGCCAGAGCAGGGAAAGAATATTCAACAAAGTTCCACTGTTTATTCAGTTGGGCACAGTTTGTTGAGCATGCTGTTCCGCTGATCAGAAGCCTAAGGAAGGAGCTACTGACTTCTTGTTCTCTGGCTTTTGCACTTAGTCCACCAGGAAGTTCAGTCAATAGTTCTAGTCTTAATCTCCTTGGTCAAATTAAATCTCAGAGATGGTTTTAATACCTTTTAAAGAAAAGCTAGTTTAGTCTGTGTAAAATAGGACATTAGGATATTGATCCTACCAAACCAAGGCAGCTGAGCATCTTGGAAACTATAATTCCAGTTTACATATCATATATTGCCTTTAATACTTTGGCATAGATTTTGACAAGCATCCTAGATGCAGTGGCTTTTCTGTAAAGTACTTGCTAAATTAATCTACTGCACTGATTTTTTTTTTCATTTTATTTTTAAGTTCTTGCTTAATTCTAGTTCATTTACAATCTTAAAAACTTTTGTTTATTTTATATATTTTCGAAGACTTCTGAGAAGACCAACATTAAAGAAAAGAGTCATAGAAAACTGAGTAAGCTAGGAGATATGTGTATGTTAGAAATGGCGTTCAGTCACTCCTTGGCAGATTTCTATTCTCCTTTAAGAAATGAAACTTGAACTGAAATGAGTGAAGTGTGCTTTTATTTACACTCCAGAGCAGATGCATGGTACCCCATAGGGATACATGCATATATAAAGAAGCTAGAATGAGCTTTTCATGGGTTAGTTCTTGGTCCCTCCCTTCAGAGCTGGGATTAGACCCAGATCTTCTAGGTTACAATCTTTCTGACCTACCCATTACACATTACTCCCTAACATGTTCTCCTCCTGAACATGGATCCCATGTTCAAAAAAACAGAGGGATAATCTATGCATGGATGTGTAAATTAATATGCGTGAAGGTTATTACGGTAGGTGTTCGAAGATGCAGGAGAACTTTCTCCTTTGGTTGAACTCTCAGCCTCTAGTTCCTATTTCAGAGAGGATGTGCCTTAACCATAAATTGAGTAAGGGGAAGCACAAGGCATTGGTGGTTCCCCCAAATTGTGCTGTGGAAGCAGAACAATGAAATTCCTTTCTCACATGTAGGCATACTTTCAACACAGTTTGAGGATCTGTTCCCTTTACTATTTTTTTTGGTTTTTAATCAAATGCTTTATTAACTTCTAGTTTACAACATTCATTTCTGCAAGATTTTGAGTTGCAAATTTTCTCCCCATTTTTCCCCTACCCAACACCCCAAAATAGCGATCCCACTGGATATCCACCCTCCAATATGTTCTCTCCCATATCTTCTCCCATACCCCCTCTGACTTTCCAGTAGGGCACGGTGGATCTATATGCCCCAGTGCCTGTGTGTATTATTTCCCAGTTACATGTAAAATAATAGTAATAATAGTATACACACACATATTTTAAACATTTGATTTTAAAACTTTGAATTCCCGATCCATTCCCTTCCTCCCTTGTCACCCACCCTTAGTGGGAAGATAAGCAATTCAGTATATGTTATACATGTATAGCTATGTAAAACATTTCATAATGGATATATTGTAAAAGACTGACTATATTTCCCTCCCTCCTATCCCACCTCCCACTTGTTCTGTTCTCTACTTTGATCCTGTCCCTTTTCAAAAGTGGGTGCTTCCAACTTCCCTCCCCCCCAGCCTGCCCTACCTTCCATCATCCCCCCTCTCATCCCCTTCCCCCCTACTCTCCTGTAGGGTGACATACCCTATTTAGTGTGCATGTCATTCCCTCCCTAGGCCAAATTCAATGAGAATAAGGTTAACCCATTCCCTTTTGCCTTCTTGTTCTTCCCCTCCATTGTAACCATTTTCCCTTGCCTCCTCTAAACAAGATAGTTTACCCCATTCTGTCTCTCCCCATCTCCTCTCATTATATTCCTCTCACCTCTTAATTTCACCTTTTAAGTATCATCCCTTCTTATTCAATTGGTCCTGTGCCCTCTATGTATACCTGTACACATACACACACACATTCATATATATATTCATATGCCCATATACCCTCCTATATAGACATATATGTATATATGTGTCTACACACACACACACACACACACACACACACACATATATATATATATATATATATATATATATATATACACACACATTTCTAGTCCCTTCAACTATTCTCATACTGAGAAAAATTTGATAAGTTACAATTATTGTTTTTCCATGTAGGAATGTAAATAGTTCAACTTTGATAAGTTCCTTATGATTTCTTTTCCCTGTTCACCTTCTCATGCTTCTCTTGTTTCTTGTATCTGAATGTCAAATTTTCTATTTAACTCTGGTTTTTTCATCAAGAATGCTTGAAAGTCCTCTATTCTACTGAATGACCATATTTTCCCCTAAAACATGATACTCAGTATTGCTGGGTAGGTGATTCTTGGTTTTAATCCCAGCTCCTTTGACCTCTGGAATATCAAATTCCAAGCCCTTCGATCCCTCAGTGTAGAAGCTGCCAGATTCTGTGTTATCCTGATTGTGTTTCCACAATATTCAAATTGTTTCTTCTTGGCTGCTTGTAATATTTTCTCCTTGATCTGGGAATTCCGGAACCTGGCTATAATATTCCTAGGAGTTTTGTTTTTGGGATCTTTTTCAGGAGGTGATGGGTGGATTCTTTCAACCTCTATTTTGCCCTCTGGTTCTAAGACATCAGGGAAATTTTCCTTGAGAATTTCTTGAAGGATGATTTCTAGATTCTTTTTTTGATCATGGCTTTCAGGTAGTCCAATAATTTTTAAATTATCTCTCTTGGATCGATTTTCCAGGTCAGTGGTTTTTCCAATGAGGTATTTCACATTACCTTCTATTTTTTCATTTGTTTGGATCTGTTTAATAGTATCTTGATTTCTCATAAAGTCACTAGCTTCTATTTGTTCCAATCTAATTCTGAAGGAATGATTCTCTTCAGTGAGCTTTTGAGATTCTTTTTCCATCTGGCAAATTCAAGCTTTTTAAGGCATTCTTCTCCTCATTGGCTTTTTGAGCCTCTTTTGCCATTTGAGTTAGTCTATTTTTAAGGTGTTATTTTCCTCAGTCAGGTTGTTGACTCACATTTCATAATTTTCTTGCATCATTCTCATTTCTCTTCCCCATTTTTCCTCCACTTCTCTTATTTGGTTTTCAAAATCCTTTTTAAGCTTCTCTGTGGCCTGTAACCAGCTCGTATTTTTCTTGGAAGCTTTTGGTGCAGGAGTTCTGACTTTGTTGTCTTCCTCCTGTTCTATGCTTTGATCCTTTTTGTCCCCAAAATAGGAGTGTAAAGTCGGGTTGCTCTGCTTGCTTTGCTTCCCTCATTTGCTCATGTTGCCACTCAATTGCTTGACTTTTGGGCTTTTTGCCAAAGTAAGACTCTGTTACCAGATGGGAGCTTCGTCCCAATCGCTGAGGTTTCTTCAGCTGCAGAAGGTATTAGTTGGATTCCTTCTCTGAAGTCTCCACATGCTCTGGCAAGCTGGTCGCACACCCCGGGACCTCCACCCTGCATGGAGTTGGCACTGATGATCTCACCGCCGAGCCACTGGCCCAGCTGCAGCACCAGCTTGGACTTGCCCATGCCTGTGGGCCCGAGAATCACCACGAGCGGCAGGGAACCCCGCAGAGCCCAGGTCCTGGGCCCGGCCCATGCTGCGTTAGTGGCCACCATGAGTGCTGCCACCATCCACCTTCCTTTACTATTAGAAAGACTTCTGTCTGTTTTTTTTTTTAAGTAAATTTATTGATATCTTTTGTTTTTTGTAATATAAATTTCCCCTTGTGTATCTTCCCCTCCCTTCTTCCAGGGAACCGTCCAATATAACAAAGAACTTTTTTTTTTAAGAAAAAGAGAAAAAAAATCACCAGAACTGATCAATTCATCAAAAAAAAAATCTGACAATGTGTGTGTAATGGTGCTTTGCTGAGCATGCCCAAATCATCTAAGATGGAAGTGTCCATGTGGGAGATGTTAGGGATTTGCTTCTGGAAGAAGACATCCTGCACTCCCTTCTTACTACAAGGGTAAGAGTAACTTCTTTGACTTCTTAGACAGAGCACCAGACTAGGACAGTCTTTCTTTCCAAAAGCATTCAATAGGTGAAGTTCTGTTCACCCAAAACAGAAGCACCTTCTGGGTGCCCTTCCACACACCTCTAGGCCCCATGGCCTCAAGAAATGAGCTTGGGGGTTTGTTCTTTTGTTTGTCCTTTGCAAATGTAGGCACAGGTAGTGGTGTCCCCAGAGCATGGGGCTCAAACCATAGTGACCTCCTTGTGGTGAAAGAGACCTTCACCCTCAGAACACTCCAGGAAAGAGAGACTGTCTTAGGCTAGAAGTTTTTAAAGATGCAGCCTGTTCTAGCTAAGCAGCCAATGAAAGAGGCTGCTCCCACACATGTGGTAGAGCAATTTAGGATATGAATACAGTGCTTGTCCCCAGTTCAGCACAGTCCTCTGGGGGCTCTGGGAGGCATAGCAATGTCCTTTTACTTGCTTCCCCAGTGCCCTCCAGGAAAGTCTCAAAACATTCACTGTTGTACCACCCTCCCAATCACCTAGATGTCATTCTCAACTCTCCCCCTGTGCAATCCATTGTCAACTCTTGTTGTTTCTAACTTTGTTATGTTTCTTTTTTTTTTTATTCTGGAAAACTTTTTGTTGTAGGTGGAATGGGACACAGCTAGACCCAGTAAGTTAGATGATTCCAATTTTGTTGGCAACATCTAAAGCATCGTAGTCTGGAGCAAGATGGACATAGGTCTTCTTCTCTCCATCAGGCCGGATCAGTGTGTTGACCTTGGCCACATCGATGCCTTACAGCTTCTTTATGGCCTGCTTGATCTGATGCTTGTTGGCCTTGACGTCCACAATGAAGACTAGGGTGTTGTTATCCTCACTCTTCTTCATAGCAGACTCAGTGGTCAAAGGAAACTTAATGATGGCATAGTGATCGAGCTTGTTTCTGCGAGGGGCGCTGTTCCGAGGGTATTTGGGCTGCCTTCGAAGTCTTAGTGTTTTGGGTCGTGGGAAGTTGGGGGATGTTCGGATCTTCTTCTTTTTGTGGGTATGGACACCATTTAGCACCTCCTTTTTGGCCTTCAGAGACTTGGACTTGGCTTCTGTCTTGGGAGGACAACAGCTTCCTTCTTAGCCTTCAGCGTCATCTTGGGGGAAAGGGGTAATATTTCTTCTATACATATCCTTTCCCTGGTGCAGACCTTTATCACTTCACACTTATACTATTGCAAAAACCCTCTGGTTGGTCTCCTTGCCACTCTAGGTAAGTCTCTCCCCACTTTACTCTTGCCACTCAGAAATCAAATTGATTTACCTTAAGCACAAGTCTAACCATGTCATCTCTCAGTTCAATTAACTCCAGTGACTCCCAATCACCTCCAGGACAAAATATAAAATCCTCTGTCATTCAATGCCCTCTAGAAACTAGCCCCCTTCTACCTTTCCAGTCTTCTTAAACTTTGCTTACCTCCATGCACAGAGTTATCCAGTGTCTGGCTTTTTCCTATTTCCTTTTCTGTTCTAGGTGAAGGGAGTAGAGTCTCCAACATTGAGAGTTTCAAAGGTAGGGAGAACAAACCACAAAATCCAGGAATTAGAATCAAGGCTGGTATTTTTTTCAAAATATCAGTGTTAGGAGAAGCAAGGACCAATCTTCAAGAATCATCTTTGTTCAATGCCCTCACCCTGGAACAACCTACCATCTCTGAGATCCACTCACCAAGAAATATTCCTCCACCAAGGCCATCCCCCTTCTCCTACTAGTGAATTCCTCCTGGAACTTTTAATTATGTAGAGAGGCTTTACACAGGCCTTCCTTCATTCTTCTTCCAGTTCTATTCCTGACTTCCTCTGGACTTCAAAACCATTCCTCTAGCTAAAATATTTTCATTCTCTCTCATTCCTTCTCCCAGCTTTCCAGTTCCCTTTTGTTTATTGTCTTTCTATGTTATAATGAGGGCAAAGGTTGTCTTCTCTTTGCTTTTTTTTTCTATTTCCTATTTCCTGGCTCATAGCAAATATTTCATAAATGCTTAATTCCTTCCCCTTCTCCTTCCTTCCTTCTTTCCTTCCTTCCTTCCCAAACCCTGCACAGCAAAAGGACTTACCTAGCCATCATACCACATTTAGATATGAACTTGGTGGGACTAATGCCATGTAGCAACTGTGCAAGGAGCCAAGTTTTGAGCCTACTCCCCCACAAAATGAGGTGGCATATTGAAGGGTATGCTCCTCGAGGTATTAGAATAAATGCTTTTGTGTTAGGTCTTGCAATATCTTTATTGTAAACATCCCTTATCAAAGCTAATTGATATTTAATGGAACTAGAGAACTAGTAACTGGCCCTTAACAATGGGGGAATGCAGTTTGTAGAGGCTCAAACTGATGACCTTAGAGAAGAAATATTCCAGCCTCTTATAGTGTATCAAGCCTGGATCTGGAAGAGAGAGCCGGAGGACACTTGTTACATGTGTAGATCCTTCCAGATACCAAGAAGATCAGAGATCTAAGAGTTGGAGTTCACTGGTCCTTTTCATCTAGAGGTTTTCCATATCTGATTGGTCTGGGCAGAGTAATGAAGTCCCCCTTACTGAGGAGGAAGAGAGGACTTTGACCTAGAGGACTGTGGAGATGTGGAGGTTGGAGCCAAGACAGCATACCAGCCTGGGCCTTTATGTTATCCCACTATGAGCTGGCTATAGGCTGAGCGGTCTGCAACTTCTTGTAATCCAGAAGCATGAAAAAAGACCAGGAACCAGGAACAGATACACAAAGAAAGAACAATCCAGAGCTTGTTAGTGCCCATAAGACACATAGAAATGGGTGTTTGCTGGTGATACTGAATTGAAGATTACCTTTTGTGCTCTTCTGGGAGTAGGGACCCATTCCCCACTTAACTGCCCCCGTCTTCTCTACATTCACCCATCCTGAAATGGAGGATTGAGGCAAAAGAGAAACAAAATATATTATTTCTGTATCTCAGTCAGTAACTATCACAACAATAGCCCTCTTTAGAACTCTTTTATTTCTTTAGATAGGATTTTTTTGTGCTAGAGATTAAATCAGTCACATCCTGAGGTTCAATATAATGCCCTCCTGGACCTTGTGGTCATTTTCTGTAGTTTTGTTAGCCAAAAAAGTTAAAAGTAAAATCATAGTAACTCAGAACCCCCTAGTTAAGAAAATTCCTAATACTTTGGCAGAAGTTTAGTTCTTTGCCCCTAATTTAAATTTTGTGCGTTTTCACCTGACTTCTGTCTTCCTCCATTCCCTTTTTCTTAGGCATCTAGGTGGCAAATGGATAAAATATTAGACCTGGAGTCAGGAAAATCTGACTTCAATTCCAGCCTTGGATATTTACTGGCTGTGTGCTCATAGGGAAGTAACTTTAAAACTCTCCCTGCCAGGGGCGGCCAGGTGGCACAGCGAGTAAGAGCACTGGCTCCAGTGTTGAGAAGACCTGGAGATCAAATCCCAGGCTCAGACACTTAGCACCCACCCAGAAACACCTGGCCATATAACCTTGAGCAAGTTACTTAACCCCAATTGCTTAGGGGCGGCCAGGTGGCTCAGCAAGTAAGAGCACCGGCTCCAGTGTCGGGATGACCTGGATCAAATCCAGCCTCAGATACTCAGCACCACACCCAGAAATAACTGGCTGTGTAACCTTGAGCAAGTTACTTAACCCTGATTGCTTTAAAAAAAAAAAAAACCTCTCCCTGCCTCAGTTTCCTCATCACCAAAATAGGGTTTATAAAAGCACCTATTTCACAGGATTGTTGTAAGGATAAAATGAGGTAATATTTGTAAAGTATTTTGAAAATCTTAAAAAATGCTAGTTATCATTACTATTATCAGAACAGACAAAGTATATAAACAGGCAATACAAACCTTCATAACTATATACATTTTTTAATATGAGGCAAAAATCAGGAAACAGGTTAGATAAAAAGAAACAAGAGGGAGGTGTCTGCTATTGGAAAGGTTTGGAAGGGTGAGTTTGGGAAAGAATACAGCTTTTGGAACTTTCCTAAGGCCTTTCAGAGGTGGATGATGAGAGTTGAGCACATAGTAAGAAATAATAGATTTACAGTCTCAGTGCTTACTACATTAGTACCCATGGGGATAATTAAAATAACAAACAAACAGTAAGTCTTCCAAATACTTGGGTGTATCCATTCTTTATAGAGAGTTTATAGAAAGACATGGACAATTATCACACAAGATATCAAAGTCCAGGGTGGTTGCAATCTATACTGCTATAGAGAATATCTTCATAAATAAGGTCACAAATCCAATCCAAGCATGAATTATGGGGTAAGAATATATACATGTATATATTTTATGGAGGGATGGGTGTAGGCAGTGAAGGTAGAAATGGGTAAATAAATATCCACGTTCTTTTAAAATGTAAAATCATTTAATTGTTATTATCCTAATAACTTCTATTATCTGATACTTCATAAATTCTCACCCTCAAATCATCACTCATTTCTTCTTTACAGGTGGTCCAGACGTTCCCTCTTGCTATTTTTAACAGGTATTCTGTTCTATTAATCTAGACCTGAGGCACCCAGATTCTAAGAAAAACAATAGCATTTGTATAACACCTAAGGTTTGGATAATGCGTTACAAATATCTCATTTGAACTTCATAACAACCCTGAGTTAGGGTGCTCAGAGGTACACAGATAGTAAGAGCTAGTAAGTAACTACTTAGGTCTTCCTGGCCCCAGAACCAATGTTCTATCCATTGAATTACTTGACTTGATTTTCTTCTCTCATCTTTTTTTTTTTACCACTTAACGAAAAGCTCAGGTAGATTTTTGTCATTTCTGTACTTTAGCCCTTTTCATTTCTTTATCTTTCAAGTGTGTTGTCTTCAAATCCCAAAACTCAGCTTCAGAGTTTTCTGCAAAGTCTATATCATGTGTTTGAAACCTAAATACTGTATGTGGGGAAACAATCATTGCTTTGTACTATGTTATTGGATGGAAAAGTTTAGTAGAACAATAACAACTTGTAAATGAAATTATATGCCTAGAAGGGGATTATAAATGTAAAATTGAGAGAAGCTTGTCATAATTCCTTCGAGTTGCTAAAGCAGAGCATGAGTCATTGCGAATTCCAACATCAAAAACTCTCTTGGTTATACTAAAGGATGTCATTATGCACATAGCAATAAAATGAGGAAGTTAGTGGAAAGAACCAATAAGAATATTATCAAGGCAGATTCCTATGAGGTTTAAAATAATAAGCTTATTAATAGCCAGCTTTAAGATTTTCCAACTGAAATTTTATTCCTAGAAGCTCTTACGTCATCAAGCAACATCAACTCATTCTCAGTTTAGATAAATAATCCCCAGCTTTTTGTTGAGCCCTGCTCGAACAATTCTACCTTATATCTGCTTGCATAGAAAGATTTGCTTTGGGAGCTGATATTTATCAGAGATGTCTCCTTACTTCTAATTTCCTCGTAGTGGAAATAGAACTTTTTTTTAAGACCTGAGGTAAAAGTTAAAAAAGTCTTTTGAGTGGCAGATGTGTAGGAATAATTCAAGCTTTCAAATTACATTATAAAACTACAAATGCTTTCAGTGCCTTCAGAATATTGAAATTTCTTCTTTTATGAAGTGCTCAAGAATTGTCACCTCTGTTTGATAAACTTACAGTCACTGCAAGTTTTCTGGTTGTAGAGGCTATTCCTTTGTAGTGCATGCTCCTAGACAATTTAATTTTAACTCTGTCTCAAGCCAAAACAAGGTCCATATAGATTCATTATAGATTTCCTCAGTTGTATTTCATACATTTTATTTTCCAAAGTTTTCTTGGTCATCTAGTCAAAATGTTTCATGCTTAATCTTCTTAACCATATAGTATTATTATGGAGTTTTTTTCTCTCTCAGTGGTCTTTGTAGAATTATGAACACTTAAGTTAACCCAATTAGTTGTACAACTTGGTGCTAATTGGACCACAGACTTGTTTCTCTTGTGAACTAGTTAGCTTTCCACAGAGAAAAACATGTAGGGCCAAAGGTGTATGATAGCAATGTAAATTCAACACGAGTTAACAAAATAGCATGGAAGCCTGAAAACTAAGCTGACCATAAGTAACTTTAAAAGAGGCAGTGACCCTGGTTTCTTAAAGGTTATGCCAGTGGAGTATAAGCTCAGTAAAATTCTACTATAAGGTAAAGTCTTTGATTATGACCCTAGCATCAGACCAAGGGGACTTCCCAAGAACCACCCTAGGTACTACTAAAGAATGTCACATCATTGGTCACCTGGTGATATTTTTTTTCTTACCATTACAACCCACAGAACAATGAAAAATTTAAAATAGTCCTTAGTCTTGTGCTGATTCCCTTCTTCTGCAGTGACAGTGACAAAATTGCAAGAAAGGTGACAGAGGGTTCTAAGAATCCCACAATTTTTAGACTGTTGATATACTTTAACTTGATTATTGGTATTCTAAGTATGAGATCTTTGTCCAGTGACCAATGAGAGGAAATAATGGAAAAAGAGCTGAGATGTATCAATCTTCACATTATTGCTCTAAACCAAAACAAAGAGAGAAGTTAATGCTAAATTAAAGTATGAGACACAGGTAGTCTTTGGAAAAGCAAAAAATTGAATTGAAAGAGAGGGTTTTATCAAATGCCCAATGAAAACAAGAAATATTTCATAGGAGAGTTGATTGTGTATTGTAGCACTGATGATAAATATTTGCAAAAAGACCACCATGAAAATAATTACAGCTTATGCACCAATGTGGGTTGATAGAGATGAAGTTTCTTGTTGGTAGGGGAATTATCCCTGAGTCAGCCATGTACAGTCAGACCATTAACACAAAAAAGTAAAGGTTACAATTATTTTTTTTTTAAGGAAGAAAGAATAATGAGAAAATATATGGTGTATATTTGAAACAACTTAACTGAATGCTTGGCAGATCAGCTCAAGAAAGGATCTCAGTGTCTGGTACCTTATCTTGCAAGAGGATCTTTAGAGTCTTCCTAAGACAATTCAAATGGAAGTGATTCAGTTTCCTGGCATGTCCATGGTGTATTGACCAAGTTTCACACACACAGGACAATGAGGTCAGCACAGCAACTCTGTCGACCCTTAGTTTGGCAGGCAGCCTAATAACTCTTCCCTCCCACACGTTTCTTCCAAGCCTCCCAAACACTGAGCTAGCTCTGGCAGTGCCTATGTGTGCACACATCTCAGGAAGGTGCACTGCCAAGGTTAATGCACTTATCCATAGTGTTCAGAATTTCGCCACTGCTTATAATCTGTACTTTCACATATGGAGGGTGTGTGCTGGCTGGTGGAGCACCTATATTTCCTTGCTGCTAATTGATAGAACAAGATTAGCACAAGCAGCAGAAAACTGATCCATCCTTTTTTTGCATCTCGGCCTCAGAGGCCGCATTAAATTCACAATCATCTGCAAACAAAAAATCACATGCTAATTCTCCTTCCCTTGTAGTCTTTGTTTGAAGCCTTTTCAAGTTAAATAATTTACCATCAGTGTGGTAGCTGATCTTGATGCTGGTGGACACCTATTGAAAGTGTCTGACAGCATTGCTGAAAACATTGTGCCAAAAAGCATGGGAACAAGTACATAGCCCTACTTCACTCCGCTAGTGACTAAGAGAGTGTGAGAGCATTGTCTATTATCTAGATCAGGGGAGGGGAACCTGTAAACTTGATGCCACATGTGTCCCTCTAGGTCCTCAAGTACAGCCGTTTGACTAAATCAAAACTTCACAGAATGAATCCCCTTAATAAAAGGATTTGTTCTGTGAAGTTTGAATTCAGTCAAAGGGCCACACTTGAGGACCTAGAGGGCCACATGTGACCTCAAGGCTGCAAGTTCCCACCCTTGATTTCTAGATCCATGCCATCATGAAATTGAAGTACAATACTGATGTGCTTCTCCGGGCAACCAGATTTTGATATAATTTTCCACATACACTTATCACTGATAGGATCAAAAGCCTTGTTCAGATCATCAAATGTTGCATATAGATGTCTGTTCTGCTTCTGGCATTTCTCTTGGAATTATTGGGCAACACACCATATCAATCATTCCATAGCCCTTTCTGAAGCCATACTAGCCCTCAGGTGAATAATCAGCCTATTAAGGAGGACTCTGGCAAGAATTTTTCTGGCAATGACTAAGAGAAAGACCCTCCCCTGTGATTTTCACAGGACAATCTATTTCCTTTACCTTTATAGATATGGCCAATGGAGGCATTCTTGATCTCTTGGGGGATAACTTCCTCTTGCCTTGTAACCTAGTGAAAGCTGGGTGAATTAGGTGGACATCAAAGGTGAAAAGCAGCCCTGAAAAAGGCTTGGCAAGCCCTCACATTGGAGGGACTAGTTTTCTCTCAACATACCCTATACCCCAATGTCTAGTTAGTGACCAGGCTGACATATAATACTCTAGGGGAAATGGATAGAGATGTTATCTACATTTCCAGGTGGTGCCCACTAGTGCTTAATGTATACTTTGTATGTAATCCCCAACATGTGATGTATTGTATATTACTCCTGTGCTTGGCCTATGCAATGGTAATAGTAATTTGAAGATCTTCCCTGATTTGAAAACAAACTCTTCTCCCTAATAGGCTGAATGTAGTTACATGGAGCCTGTGGTGGGAGGAGTTTGCTGAAGGGTGGAGCAGAGCCCATAGGAATCTGGGAGTCAGAGCTAGAGAAATGGTGGGAGAGAGAAGATGCTCAGGCAAGGAGTTAGGTTTATGAGTGAATACTGATCTTATATTTGTTTGTAGGAAGGCTAAAGGATGCTGTTGTCTGTGTTGTCATGGCTTAATAAGTTCTTTACTACTATGATGGAATCGGCTTACTAGTTTTGGGATTTGGTTTTCTGGTGTCTAAATAAATGTTTCAGTTCTGTTATGTATATGAAGAGTCTGCTATATTTTGTGATGGAGCACCATATGGGGATATTTATAGTCACAATTGGTGCTATAAATATTGCATTGGCACTACAGCCTACTACATCCATAACATATAATTGTCTTATGTGTTTTTTTACTATATATTCACATATGTTCTATATGTTTCCCATACTGTCTACAATTCTGGTTTGTGTATTAGGTACTGCTTACCTGTATATGACCTATGTGCCTGGGAAAATAATACTACTATTTTATACTACGTTTAATACTACTATATGCAAATTAATGATTTTTTAAAGTGTAGTTACAAACTTTGCCTGGACATTTAATGTGACTTGAAGGGACTACAATTTTTTAAAATATATGAAATATAACAATTTAGTATATAGGAGTATAATGAGAATACCAACCTTTGCATGAGAAATTCATGGAAAAGATGACCAGTTCTACCACTCCGGTTTCAATATTGTGAAATGTCCCACTGAAATTTACAGAAGCTTCAAGGTAATTTGTATGACTTGGCTGCCAGGGCATGACAGAAGGTGAAAGTAGTACACTTGACCTAAAACTACTAAGAGAGAATGCTAAGTGATTTTCCATTAAGGGCAGTGAAATTTTGGGAGAAAAAAGTTTTGACAGTCGTGTTTTTTGTCTGCATGGGCAGGTATAGTTGAAGGTCTGACAACAAAAGGTAGTGTTTTGTTGATTACCTTAAAGTGAAAATGTTATTTCCATTTTTGAGATGAAGAAACTGATCCATGAAAGAGTTAAATGACTTGCTATAGCTTACACAACTTTGAAATATCTGAGGTAGGTCTTGAACTCAACTCTCCTGTCCTGAGGTCCAGAATTTTATTTACTATGCCACACGATCTCATCCCATTCCAATTGAGCTATTAAAATAGGAAGGAAGAAGAGTAAGAGGTCTAGACATGGATGAAAATGCCCTATTTGTGGGTGAAAGGGAAAGTCTGGGGAGTGATTTAAAATATTATGAATGGAATCATTTACAAGAACATAGATGAAAGAAAATAATGTTAGGAATCAAAGTTTTAGTTTGTAACTTGAGTTCCAGTGTTTGTATTGGCATAATGACAAAATATAGCTCCTAAGGAGAGTATCTGGAAAACTAAAGTCAAAGCAGTTTTAAGTAACTTTACAAGTCTGAGACAAAGAGGTAAAAGACAAGTCAGGGTCAAGTTGAATACTTAAGCTCTCAACAATAGAACAACCGAAGCTATATATATTTTTTAAGTTGGAGAGAAAGATTTCTAGTTTCGTAATGTCACATTTTGTTTTGCAAATTAATTTGAATTTTATTTCTTTTTCATAGAATTAAATATTCAAAAGGTTTTCTTTTAATTTGAAAACAGCTGAAATTTGTACAATTTGTTTTCCTAGGGAATTTATATTGTTGAATGAATTCTGGTTAATGAGAGTCTAATCATGCATTTTTTAAAAAATTACATTAATCCATTTAAAATAACTTTTTATCCTTGTGGAATTTTTATGGTAAAAACTATAAATGAATAAACTTTTTATATTATTTAATTTAGTACTGACTTAAGACTCATTTTCAGAAGTATGATATTGGGGTCCTCATCAGTGAACTAAAAATCAATTCAGTGCAATGATTCTATTAAATGTCTGTAATGTGTAAGATATTGTGCCAAAATGGTAATTTATGTTATTTAAAATACCATTTACACTTTTAGCAAATATAACAGATAAATAATATCCTCTTTCCCTAATTTTTTTAGTTGCGTACCCAATTCATTGATCTACTCTTTCTTTTCTTTTTTGGAGGGGGAAAGCAGGGCAACTGGGGTTAAGTGACTTGCCCAAGGTCACATGGCTAGTAAGTGTTAAGTGTCTGAGGCTGGATTTGAACTTAGGTCCTCCTGATTCCATGGTGGGTGCTCTATTCACTGTGCCACCTAGCCACCCCTGTCTTTCTTTTTTATTGATATAAGTATCTAGAGATATAAATTTTCCCCTAAGTACTTCTTTGGCTGCATCCCATAAATTTGTATCCTCAGGGTTTAGCATAGTGCCTGGTATATAGTAGGTCATTTTTTGTAGCTAGGACAAATTCTGGGACCATATGAACACAATTACAAAACACTTCTCAAATAAAGGCAGATCTAAGCAACTGGAAAAATATTAATTGCACATCGGTATATGGTAAAAATGACAGTTCTACCTTAATTAATTTGCTTATTGAGTGTCATACCAATCGGAATATCACATAATTATTTTATAGAGGTAGGAAATAGTAATAAAATCCATCTAGAAAAAAAGTCAAGAATATTAAGGGAATCAATAAAAAAATGAAAGTAATCAGCCTAACAGTACCAGATTTCAAATTATATTGGTGTTGTTCAGTTGTTTAAGTTGTGTCTGACTCTTTATGACCCCATTTGGGATTTTCTTGGTAAAGACGGTGGCATGGTTTGCCATTTCCTTCTCTAGTTCATTTTACAGATGAGGAACTTGAGGCAGAGTTAAGTGATTTGTCCAAAGTCACACAGCTAGTAAGTGTCTGAGGCCAGATTTGAACTCAGGAAGATGAGTCTCCCTAATTTAAGGCTCAGTACTCTATCCACTGTACCACCTAGCTGCCCTTGAAACTATATTACAAAGGGAGTAAACATCGAAATAAATTGGTATGGGCTAGGAAATAGGGTGGCATGTCAAAGGAATAGAATAAGAGTACACAATGCATTGTAGTAAATTGCCATAGTAATTGAGTATTTGATAAACACAAAGATCTAAGCTTTGAGACAAGAACTTATCATTTAACAAAAATTGCTGGGAAAATTAGGCATCAACTAACATCTCACACTGTATACCAAGATAAGGTCAAAATGGGTACATGATTTACATATAAGTGATGATATCATAAACAAATAAAGGAGCACATATATGTGGGAGTATTTTATGATCAAACAAGAGATAAAGAGGATCACAGAAAGTATAGATAACTTTCATTACATGAAATTTAAATGTTTGTGTACAAAGAAAAAGAAAGCAACCAAAATTAGAAGATAAGTTTATTTATTTATATTTATTTATTTTTATACATTATTTATACATAAAGAACTGAGTCAAATTTATACAAATAAGAACCATTTCCCAATTGATAAGCAGTCAAAGGATTTAAACAGGCAGTTTTTAGAAGAAGAAATCAAAGCTCTAAATAACTAGTGATTAAAATTAAATTAATTAAATTAAAATTAATTACAAATTAATTAAAATAGCTCTGAGGTGCCACCTCACATCTATCAGATGGGCTAACATGACAGAAAAGGAAAATAACAAATGCTGGAGGAGAATGTGGAAACATAAGGATACTAATGCATTGTTGGTGGAGTTGTGAACTGGTCCAACCATTCTGTAGAACAACTTGGAAGTATTCCCAAAGGACTATAAGACTGTGCATACCTTTTGAAAAAACAATACCACTACTAGGTCTGAAGCCCAAAGAAATACAAGGAAAGGGATCTATCTACAAAAATATTTCTAGCATCTCTTTTTGTGGTATCAAAGAATTGGAAATTGAGGAGAATGTCTATCAGTTGGGGAATGGCTGGACAAGTTGTGGTATAGCATTGTGATGAAATATTATTGTGGTATAAGGAATGATGAGGGGGCAGCTAGATGGCACAGTGAATAGAGCACTGACCCTGGATTCAGGAGGAGCTGAGTTCTAATTCAGCCTCAAACACCTGACACACTTACTAGCCATGTGACCTTGTGCAAATCACTTAACCCCAATTGCCTTGCCTTCCCTCCCTCAGAAAAAAAGAAAAAGCTCATGGAACTGAATGTTGTAAACTAGAAACAAATAAATAAACTTTAAAAAAGAAATGATGAGTAAGATGGCTTTAGAAAAAACTGGGAAGCCTTACATGAATGGATGCCAAGTGAAGTGAGCAGAACCAGGAGATCATTGTACACAGTAGCATCAATATTGTAAGGATGACCAACTGTGAAAGACTTCTCTTACTCTGATCTATATAAAGATCCAAGAAAGTTCCAAGGACTTGATAAAAAAATCCAGTTCCAGGGATAATGCTGATGAACTCTGAATGCAAATTGTAGGATACCTTTAAAACTATTTATTTTTCTTGCTTTTTTGCAACATAGTTAATATGGAAATATGATTTGCATGATTTTTCACATATAATTGATATCATATTGCTTGTTTCCTCAATGGGAAGGAGAGAGGCTTAAAGAAGAAAAAATTTGGAACTCAAAATTTTTAAAGAATATTTGACATAAATTATATAAATGAACTCATGTGTGTGTGTGTGTATGTGTGTATCTATCTCCTTGGGATTCAATTTAGTAAAACAACAAAGGATCCACATGGAACTGGGGTTACAGGTTTTCCTACAACCAATAATGCCCCTCATAGAATACAAATCAACTTGGAATTTGGGGCCAGGTGGAGGTGGCAAACCCTACTCTGGTCTCTTTGTCCTATATTCCTACCTTTGGTATGCATTCCATTTAGCAGCTATTAAAAGTCTTTGGGTAGGCAGAGTCAAGATGGTGGAGTAGAAGCAGGACCTCCGCAGGGCTTCAGCTTCCACCTTCCACAATCCATGTAAAAGGGTACTCTAAACAAACTTTGGAGCTGCAGAACCCACAAAATGACACAGAGAAGCAAACCTCCCACTGAGGACAGCCCAGCAGGCTGGCAGCAAGTGGCCAGCTCAGCACTCTGAGTGCTGAGCCCAGCTCCACTCCAAGGTTTTAGACCCAGGGAAGGCTTGACCAGCCGCCGGCTGGAGGGACTCCAGATCACTAGCAGCTGTGGCCTTCCAGATTCAACACATAGATGCAAAGAACAAAGTGAGAGGTCAGTGCAGTGTGGATGTTGGGACCAGCAGTTGGGAGTGCATCAACTTTTGCCCCCAGGGTGAGAAGCTGCTGAGACACCATGCCAGAGCAATGTTACAGCTTCAGCTCCTGGTCTGCAGAGTGAAGGGGGACCAAGCAACCAGTCTGAGTGGTAATCGCTCTTGCTTTAACCTGCTTGGATCTGGATTGTGGTCTAGGATGGAGGTCCTGGAGTGTGTGAACAGCTTTCCAGACCATGTGGAGGCCTCAGAGAGGGCACCAAACTAATACCTCCGGCAGCTGAGAGAACCCCAGAGTTTGGGACAAAAGCTCCCCTGTCTGGTGGCAGAGTCCTACTGTGGCAAAAAGCCCAGGGGTCAAGCGATTGAGGGGCGACATGACCAGACAAAGGAAGCAAAACAAACAGAAGACTCCAACATTAGACTCCTATTTGGGGGACAAAAAGGAGCAAAGCATGGGACAGGAGGAAGTCAGTGAACTCAGAACTCCTGCACCAAAAGCTTGAAAGAAAAATATGAGCTGGTTACAGGCCATAGAGGACCTTAAGAAGCAGATAAGAGAAGTGGAGGAAAAATCAGGAAGAGAAATGAGAATGATGCAAGAAAATTATGAAATGAGAGTCAACAGCCTGACTGAGGAAAATCATACCCTAAAAAACAGAGCAAAAGAGGCTCAAAAAGGCAATGAGGAGAGGAATGCTTGAATAGCTGAATTTGCCAGATGGAAAAAGAATCTCAAAAGCTCAATGAGGAGAATCATTCTCTCAGATTTAGATTGGAGCAAAGGGAAGCTAGTGACTTTAAGAGAAATCAAGATGCTGTTAAAGAGATCCAAACAAATGAAAGAATAGAAGGCAATGTGAAATATCTCATGGGAAAAACCACTGACCTGGAAAATAGGTCCAGGAGAGATAATTTAAAAATTATTGGACTGCCTGAAAGCCATGATCAGGGAACGAACCTAGAAATCATCCTCCAAGAAATTCTCTAGGAAAATTGCCCTGATGTTTTAGCACCAGAAGGCAAAATAGAGGTTGGAAGAATCCACCGATCACCTCCTGAAAAAGATCCCCAAAAGAAAACTCCTAGGAATATTATAGCCAGGTTCTGGAATTTCCAGATCAAGGAGAGAATATTACGAGCAGCCAGGAAGAAACAATTTGAATATTGTGGAAACACAATCAGGATACCACAAGCTCTGGCAGCTTCTACACTGAGGGATCGAAGGTCCTGGAATATGGTATTCTGGAGGGCAGAGGATCTGGGATTAAAACCAAGAATCACCTACCCAGCAAAACTGAGTATCGTGTTTCAGGGGAAAATATGGTTATTCAGTGGAATGCAGGACTTTCAAGCATTCTTGATGAAAAAATCAGAGTTGAATAGAACATTTGATATTCAGATACAAGAAGCAAGAGAAGCTTAAGAAGGTAAACAGGGAAAAGAAATCATAAGCCACTGATCAAAGTTGAACTTTTAACATTCCTACATGGAAAAACAATAATTGTAACTGATGAAACTTTTCTCAGTATGAAAATAGTTGAAGGGAATAGAAATATATATATATATATATATATATATGTCTCTATCAGAGGGTACACATATGAATACATATGTGAATGTTTACAGGTATACATACATAGAAGGCACAGGACAAATTTAATAGGATGGAATGATACTTAAAAGGTGAAATTAAGAGGTGAGAGGAATATAATGAGAGGAGAGGGGAGAGAGAGAATGGGGTAAACTATCTCATTTAGAGGAGGCAAGGGAAAATGGTTACAATGGAGGGGGAAGAATAGGAAAGCAAAAGGGAATGCGCCAACCTTATTCTCACTGAATTTGGCTTGGGGAAGGAATGACATACACATAAAATAGGGTATCTCACCCTGCAGGAGAGTAGGGGGAAGGGGATGAGAGGGGGATGATGGAAGGGAGGGCAGGCTGGAGGGGGAGGGAAGTTGGAAGCACCCACTTTTGGAAAAGGGACGGAATCAAAGCAGAGAATAGAACAAGTGGGAGGTGGGATATGAGGGTGGGAAATATAGTCAGTCTTTTACAATATATCTACTATGGTAATGTTTTTCATTAGCTACACATGTACAACCTATATGGAATTGCTTATCTTCCCAGTAAGGGTGGGTGATAAGGGAGGAAGGGAATGAATCTGAAACTCATAGTTTTAAAATCAAATGTTTATAAAATATATATATATATACACTATTATTGATACTATCTTGCATGTAATTGGGAAAGAAGATATACAGACACTGGGGCATAGAGATCCACCATGCCCTACTGGAAAAGTCGGAAGGGGTATGGGAGAAAATATGGGAGAGAGCAGATTGGATATCCTGTGGGACTGCTATTCTGGGGCGGTGGGTAGGGGAAAAGCAGGGAGAAAATTTGTAACTCAAAATCTGGCATAAATGAATGTTGTAAATCAGAAATTAATAAAGCATTTGAAAAAATGAAAAAAAAACAATAACATAATCTATTCATGTTAATATTTGCTACAGGGATGCATGTACAAAATTTAATTGTGCTTAGGTAAATGGAAGACAGTGTTGGTGATGAGAAGGTCATGAGACATACATGTCTTCAGTAGTTAAGTAACGGTTGTTACTGATGTTTCCTACTCCATTCCTTCTAAGGACTCCCTGCCATGTCTGATAGTCTGTGCTTACTTTTGTAATAATGTCACCCGGAATTATAAGCTTGTCTTCTTTCAGCACATTGATAATAAGAGTCTCCAGGTCTTCATAAAATTTTTCTTTGACCTCATTCGTTACAGTTGAAGTATATACACTGGTGATGTTGGTGTGCCACTTTTTTGCAAGGGGCTATTAATCTGTCAGACGTCAGTGAGCTGGCCTTCATTTGCCAGTCTTGTTTATACCTGCCAAGTTCTCTTGCAACAAGAGCTATCTCTTTTAAAGTCTACTGAATTTTTTATTATCTATAAGTATGCACACATTCCACGTACCAATGGTGAATGGAATCATCTTTGATTTGTTTTTGTACATTTTTTTTGTGTGTGTTTCATCCACAGGGTGGGGTCCTCGCCTGCCACAGCAAGCAGGCCAGGATTGGATGAAGCAGATAGTTTTTAGGGCACCTTTTCTAGCTCCTTCTTCATGCCACAGGGCAAGCAGTGCCATCCTTTAAAAAGTCTGCTCAGACACCTGGGGGCTGCTGAATCCTACTGCTGCTTCAGTCCAGTGAGAAGACAACCTTATGATCTGGGCTGCCTGGGTGCAAGATTGTGATTGCAGCTCCCAGTATATCCACACCTTCAGCACCTGCTGCTTTCATTACTTTCATGTCACCACAGGAATTTGAGGTAGGTAAAAATGGTAAAATGGTATAGGTAGTGTCTTTTGACTCACAAATAAATTGGATTTAAGTGAGGCAGAGTTGTGTGAAGTCATTGGCTTCACTCTCTCTTCCAGAGTCATCTGAGTCTGGTGGCAAGACAAAGTCAAGACAACTATCAGTGGCTCAGGATGAGGTGGACAACCTTGGCATCTTCAATGTCTGACCAAGCTCTAAGTGCTCCACAGCTCCTGCTTCAGCCACTTTTGTGGCTATTGGAACAATTTTTTCTCATCTACCCATTCCTCAGGGGGAAGTCTTTACATGCTTGGGGTAGACACCCTAATTTGCTGACAGGTTTGAGATTCCTCGGCTGTACTCAGCCTGGTTTAACCTGTCTGCAGAAGTGGTTTACCAGGGTGTGACTGCTGCTCATGCTACAGCTTCTTGGAGTGAGAGTTGGATAAATCAGGTGGACACCAAAAGTGGAAAGAAGCCCTGAAGGCAGCCTTCACACCAGACCTAGTCTTTCCTTAACATCTTATTCCAGTTACCAGGTAGATTGCAATCCTCCTATCCCCCACAAAGGGAGATTCATACATAGACAGCATGAAGTATCACACAGCCTTAGGGAGGCATTTCAAAGGCAAAGGGGCTTATAAGAGTAGGGTGCCCAGCCATTTTCCTTATTTGGGAGGTTAAGTAATAAGAACAGGAAGTCAAGTGGTTTAGGGGAGAATGTGTTTAACTCTGGTGTCTCAGGAGTTGCCAAAGATCAGATTTGTTCCAATATGTCATTTCCCAGGTAGTTAATATTATGAGATTATCCTGGCAGGACAAGAAATCTCTAAGACAATGGAGGCCTCCTCCAAATACTAGGTAGGATTCATCTGACTCATCCTGTCTTTGAGGTCTCCATACAACCCCATAGTTCTGTTTCTTTGACTTCTAAGATGACCTTTTTCTAGGGAGAAGATGTTTCATCCAGACTGGCAGCACACAGGTTTTTATCCACCTTTCCACATAACAAAGATAAAAAGAAGAAGAAATTAGCAGAGGTAACTTACGAATCAACAATGTCTGATAGAATAAAAAACATTTCACACCTAGAGACCTTCCCTCCTCCCCACCTCTCTAAGAATGACTGGGGTTGCATTTTCTTTTTCATTTCAAACTTAGTTATTTATAATTATACAACAATTCAGTTTCATTTCCATGTTCTTTCTGTTTACATTGTTGTAGTTATTGTGTATATATTTTTCTTAATTATGTTTATTTTTTTCCACATCAGTTCAAATACGTCTTCCCAGGTTTCTCCAGATTACTCATTTGTTAATTCTTAAAGCACAATAACAATCGGTTATGGATATTTAGATTTTTAAAAAAAGCTATTGGGAGGGAATAAGCATCTATATGGCACCTGTTATGTGTATGTGTTGGGGAAGGAGGCATTTACAAATATCTCCTTTGATTCTTACAATTACCCTGCAAGGGTAGGTATTATTATCCCAATTCTGTAGTTGAGGAAAGTAAGGCAAACAGAAGCTAAGTGACTTGCCCAGGATAACAGTACTTAGCCTAGAGTCTATCAATTGGGCCACCAACCACCTCAGCTTTTGTAGTTTAACAGAGCTGGAAAGGACATTGGATAGGACAGTTGGAAGGTCATTTAGCATATCCACTATTTAAGCAAGAACCTGCTCTACAAAGTTTTGTTTTGTTCATCGATCTTTATCCCTTATTTAATTGAGCCAAAGCTGGGACAAAAATAACTAGCATTTATAGAACACTTGACAACTATTATCTCCATCGAACCCCACAAAACTCCTAAGAGGTAGGTACTCCTATTAACCCTGTTTTCAGAGGAGAAAACTGATTTGCTCAGTCACACCGCTAGTGTCTGAAACCAGATTTGAAGAGAGGACTTCCCCACACCAGTCTAGCACTCTTTCTAGTGCACTAACAAACTTTCTCCAAATTTAAAAAAAAAATCAAACTGGCTATTGATTATAGATGCTCAGAGCACTGTGCATAATTCCAATGCAGTTGTATACTGTCTACATAAACAGATAACTACCTTAAATTGAAACTATCCGTCATATAGACATGGCCTATGTATAGATATATTTGAAAAGGTTTCTTTTTAACAAAAGCCCTGTAAAATTTTCAAATTAAAGTGTCCTAAGGGATTATTGTGTTAGGATGGTTCCTTTGCTGTAAATGCCGACTCCTCAATCCTTTTCAAGGTTAGGTGTGGGCTGGCAATGCATAGAGAACACAAAGAGATAAAAGAAAAAACAACAGAAAACACAGCCTCAGACTGAAGGAACTCTTTGATCATCCAGCATAATTACACCCCCCCCCAAAAGAATTAATTTAAATCAGAATAAATCTCTTAAAGATGCAACAGTGCCTTTAACCCTGGCACAATGGATAGAGCACTGAGTCTGGAATCAGGAAGACTCATCTCCCTAAGTTAAAATCTGGCATCAGATACTTACTAGCTGTGTGACCTTGGGTGAGTCACTTAACCTTTTTTGCCTCATCATTTTCCTCATCTGTAAAATAAGCTAGATAAGAAAATGGCAAATCACTCCAGAATCTTTGCCAAGAAAACCCCAAATGGGGTCATGAAGAGTCAAATACAACTGAAATGACTCAACAACAATGCCAGATGGTTAATATAGCCCAGGCAGGCAAATTCCATTTAAAAATCATAATGAATATAGTAACATGTCCTTATTAAAAAATGATGCTTCGCATTCAACTTCAGCAGCAATTTTAGATGATTTCCCCCCTAATATGAGCTTAATTTTTAAAAATCCTAGAAAACTTAAGGAAACAGGGTGATATGAAAGCAAAAGCTCAATTTTCTGAAGAGGCCATGAGGAGTCAACTGAAGGTAATACCAAAAATATTTACTTAGTGAAATATTTTCACTAAGTTATTTCCTAGATGTCATGGAAGGCTTTTCAGAAACTGGTACCACAATTTTGCTGACTTTTGCTTTTAAATTTCCAAGAAGAAAGAGAAAAGCCAAAGCCAGTGTTGTCCTGATGATCACTACAGTACCAACTTGACAGAACAGAGGGCATGATTGTTTTACTCCATTAAACATGAGACCCATCAGAATGCCCTCATCTCTCTCAGAGTGACCTGAAGGTTTTAAGATGTGGGACAAGCACAAACTTGTTTTCATTAACAAACTTAATCTGTTTCTGCTGGAAAGAAAAATAGAATAAACTTTGTCTTTCTAGTGAGTTTTGTGAAGGTTCTTTTCTTCTGAGACAGGCAGGAGATGTTGATCAGAGGGAGGAAGCAGGAGTTAGAGAGAAAATGCAAGTAGGTTAGGATAAGCACATCCCTTTCCTATCATTCCCTATCAAGATGCTCAAGTCATCTAGGTTGCTCTATTCTAGACTTATGTCTTCTGCAGACACTAGTCTCAAAATTCATGGTCCAGAGGATAAGGATGGGACTGTTTGAAATTAGCAAATTACTTGTACCATATCTCCTATGTAGTATTTTTAAAAATTAATTTATTCAAAGATATTTAGTTAAAACACTTTCAGGAATCTTAAACCTTCATTTGTTCCTTTCTCTGCAAAGACCTTTTATTTTTCATTTTTCAAATGCTTTATTAACTTCTGATTTACATCATTATTTTCTGCCAGATTTTGGGTTACAAATCCTGTTTTTCTCCTACCCACCACCCCAGAATAGCAGTCCCACAGGATATCCCCTCCTCCAATCTGCTCTCTCCCATATCTTCTCCCATACCCCCTTCGACTTTTCTAGTAGGGCATGGAGGATCTCTATGCTCCAGTGCCTGTATATCTTCTTTCCCAATTACATGTAAGATAGTATCAATAATAGTGTGTGTGTGTGTATATATATATATATATAATTTTAAACATTTGATTTTAAGACTTTGAATTCCAGATTCATTCCCTTCCTCCCTTGTCACCCACCCTTACTGTGAAGATAAGCAGTTCAGTATACATTGTACATGTGTAGCTAATGTAAAACATTAACATAGTAGATATATTGTAAAAGACTGACTGTATTTCCCTCCCTCCAATCCCACCACCCACTTGTTCTGTTCTCTACTTTGATCCTGTCCCTTTTCAAAAGTGAGTGTTTCCAACTTCTCTCCCCCCCAGCCTGCCCTCCCTTCCATCTTCCCCCCTCTCATCCCTTTCCCCCTACTCTCCTGTAGGGTGAGATACCCTATTTAGTGTGTATTTCATTCCTTCCCCAAGCCAAATTCAGTGAGAATAAGGTTGACCCATTCCCTTTTGCCTTTAACCATTTTCCCTTGCCTCCTCTAAATAAGATAGTTTACCCCATTCTGTCTCTCCCCCTCTCCTCTCATTATATTCCTCTTTCACCTCTTAATTTCCCTTTTAAGTATCATTCCTTCCTATTAAATTTGTCCTGTGCCCTCTATGTATGTATACCTGTAAACATATATATACACATTCACATATGTATTCATACATCCGTATACCCTCTGATATATATATATTTCTATTCCCTTCAACTATTTTCACATTGAGAAAAGTTTCATCAGTTTACCTTCCCATGCTTCTCTTGCTTCTTGTATCTGAATGTCAAATTTTCTATTCAACTCTGGTTTTTCATCAAGAATCCTTGAAAGTCCTCTATTCCATTGAATGATCACATTTCCCCCTGAAACATGATACTCAGTTTTGCTGGGTAGTTGATTCTTGGTTTTAATCCCAGCTCCTTTGCCTTCTGGCAATATCTTATTATAATATCTGGAATATCATATTCCAAGCCCTTTGATCCTTCAGTGTAGAAGCTGCCAGATCCTGTGTTATCCTGATTGTGTTTCCACAATATTCAAATTGTTTCTTCCTGGCTGCTTGTAATGTTCTCTCTTTGATCTGGGAATTTCAGAATCTGGTTATAATATTCCTAGGAGTTCTTTGTGGGATCTTTTTCAGGGGGTGATTGTTGGGTTCTTTCAACCTCTATTTTGCCCTCTGGTTCTAAAACATCAGGGCAGTTTTCCTTGATAATTTCTTGAAATATGATTTCTAGGTTCTTTCTTTGATCATGGCTTTCAGGTAGTCCAATAATTTTTAAATTATCTCTCCTGGATCTATTTTCCAGGTCAGTGGTATTTCCCATGATATATTTCACATTGCCTTCTATTCTTTCATTTGTTTGGATCTGTTTAACAGCATCTTGATTCCTCATAAAGTCATTAGCTTCCATTTGCTCCAATCTAATTCTGAAGGAATTATTCTCCTCAGTGAGTTTTTGAGATTCTTTTTCTATCTGGAAAATTTGGCTTTTTAAGGTATTCTTCTCCTCATTGCCTTTTCTGAGCATCTTTTGTCATTTGAGTTAGTCTATTTGTTTTTTTTTTTTTTGCCTTTTGGAGGGCAATTGGGGTTAAGTAATTTGCCCAAGGTTACACAGCTAGTACTTTTGTGTGGGTGTTAAGTGTCTCAGGCCAGAACCGAACTCGGGTCCTCCTGACTCCAGGGCCGGTGCTTTACCCACTGTGCCACCTAGCCTCCCCTAGTCTATTTTTTAAGGTATTATTTTCCTCAGACTGGAATCCAGATCCAAGCAGGTTAAAGCCAGAGCAATTACCCCTCAGACTGGTGGCTTGGTCCCCCTACACTCTGCAGGCCAGGAGCTGAAGCTGCCCCATGGCCATGGCTATGCTGCAGCCCTCAGCAGCTTCTCTCCCTGGGGCAAAAGCCAAAGCACTCCAAACTAATGGGTCCCATAGTCCAGACTGCACTGACCTCTCACTTTGTCCTTAGCATCTATGTGTTGATAATTCTGGATTGCCACAGGTGCTGGTGATCTGGAGTCCCTCCAGCTGGTGGTTGGTCAGGCCCACCCTCGGGCTAAAACCTTGGTGTGGGACTGCGCTCCGCTCCCAGAGCCCTGCGCTGGCTGATACCTACTGGCCTGCCGGGCTGTCCTCAGTGGGAGGTTAGCTTTTCTGTGTCATTTTGTGGGTTCTGTACCTCCAAGGTTTGTTTAGAGTCCCCTTTTACATGAATTGGAGGTTGTGTCATTGTGAGGACAAGAGACAGGTAGGATGTGAGAGTAATGAGGGTGATGAAGACTGATCCTCTCTAAGTTAAACATTCATATTCAACAAAAGTTGAGGCCCTGAGACAAAATGACTGCCAGAAGATTTAATGTCAACAGATTAGAGCACTAATCTTCAGTCTTTCTGGCCTCTGTCTTGCCATTGGACTCAGATGACCCAGGAGAAGAAAGTGAGGCTTTATGACATTGCACAGCCCTGCCTCACTTAAATCCAATTCACTTGCAAGTCAAGACATAACCTTCCTGATATCATTGGTCCTCTTCCAGAAAGAAGGACAACAGCTTCTCCAAGTTGCTAACTAAGAAGTTGACAAAGAGTTGCCAGCGGTGGAGCAGAAAAGGAGTGGGCAACTTTCAGAGATTTGGTGTACAGCACTGCATTTGCTCTTCTGAGCCAGATCACTCACAAACATCAAAAGTGGTCTGGCATAAAATGATGGGAACTTCAGAAACTGCTAAATGAAAAAGAACTCCACAGGATTTATCATCAGGATAGTTCTGCTGTCTCTAAGAAGGCAGCGTTTAACCCCATCAGAAGTAAAGTGCAAGTGAAGCTACAGGATATATGAAGACACAGAATTCTTGGCTCAGTAAGAAGGCAGATGAAAGTCAGTTTTACAGACAGTAATAATGCAAAGTGGTTTTATGATGCCCTGAAGGCCTGGTTGGTTGTTGTCCTTCTTTTGAAATGGACTGAAGTGACATCACTCTGTTGGGATCAGGTACAGTGTGTCCACCTGTGGCTAATCAGATCAATAGAAGCTTGGAAAGCTCCGCCACAGGTTGGGCACAAATAGTCCATATGAACATTGGAAGTGGAGATGTCTCTAAATTTTTTCATCACACAATATTTTTTAGCTGCTATAGTCTGCTTTGCTTATAGAGCACAACACCTTCTTTGAGGGGGGCATGCCATTCTCTATAGTCCTATGCCAGTGTCTCCCACATCATGCAATCAATTCCAAAATTCTTCAAAGAGACCTTCAGAATGACCTTTTATTGCTTCTTCTTCTTCTTCTTCTTCTTCTTCTTCTTCTTCTTCTTCTTCTTCTTCTTCTTCTTCTTCTTCTTCTTCTTCTTCTTCTTCTTTTCTTCTTCTTCTTCTTCTTCTTCTTCTTCTTCTTCTTCTTCTTCTTTTCTTCTTCTTCTTCTTCTTCTTCTTCTTCTTCTTCTTCTTCTTCTTCTTCTTCTTCTTCTTCTTCTTCTTCTTCTTCTTCTTCTTCTTCTTCTTCTTCTTCTTTTCTTCTTCTTCTTCTTCTCTTCTTCTTCTTCTTCTTCTTCTCCTCTTCTTCTTCTTCTTCTTCTTCTCTTCTTCTTCTTCTTTTTGGGGGGGGGGAAGGCAAGGCAATTGTGCTTAAGTGACTTGCCCAAGGTTACACAACTAGTAAGTGTGTCATTGTCTGAGACTGGACTTGAACTCAGATCCTCCTGACTCTGGGGCTGGTGTTCTATTCACTGTGCCACCTAGCTGCCCCCATATTGCTTCTTATAAACTCAATGTGAGTGCTCACCTTGTATGAGCTCTTCATAAAATAGTCTTTTAGGTAAACATGTGTTTGGCATTTGAACAATGTGGCCAGCCTATTGGAGCGGCACTCTTGCAGCAGAGTTTGAATTCTTGGCAATTTAGCTCAAGACCTCACCTTATCTTGCCAGGTGATCTTCAGAATCTTCCCAAGACAATTCAAATGGAAATGATTCAGTTTCCTGACATGGCGCTGGTATGCTGTCCAGGTTTCAGAGGCATACAACAATTAAGTCAGTATAATGGCTCTTAGACCTTCAGTTTGGTAGGCAGTCTAATATTGTCCCCTGTGTTGGCTATTGTAAATACTCAGAACATGTTTCACTGCAATAGCCAGTTCTCTGAAGAGAGCCTGATGCTTAGGAGACAAGGGCTCCAGGAAAAATTTCTCAAACTTCCCATTGGTGATAAGGAAGGAAGTGGGCAAGAGCTGCAGATTCAGGTGGGACTCTGCCACTGTGAGTGAACTCAGATCCATCGACTGGTTGGCCAGACCAGTCAGGGTATGTAAGACATAGGGGATATCTGCCCAGGCCTGTCTGTGGACAGAGGTCTTGCCCCCAATCATCAGCTTGCCTTGGCTCTCCGTGACATCAAGGAAAGAGAATCTCACCACAGGATATAGCTTCCCCAAATCCTGATTCACTTGTTCCTTCAGGCTTTCTAGAAGGTGCTGGAGATCCTCCCTGTTGGTTAGGGAACTAAGCCTCAGGACCATAAAGGCAATGGGCAGTTTCTCTGGTTCTGAGTTTTCTGTCCTATACCAATGGAGTAAAGAGATGGGAGGTCCATCCTCCATGAGAAGCACAATCCATCTTTTGATGCACCAGTTGACAATGCTTATGGAGAGTGGGTCTCCCTCAACTTCCCCCTCACTCTGGACACAGACCCATGGAATAAGTGGAGGATACAGAATTCCTGGAACCTGTTTTTGTGGGACAGCATGTGGGATACCATGTTGATGAGGGAGGGTTCTTTCTCTTTCCTTTTAGTAGGAGAGGTCTGAGACTTCTCTTGTTCAGATGGAAGAGTATTGGCCCTGTGGTTGGTGGAGCCAGGATCGAGCCTTTGACCTGAGGCTCAGGCAAGAATGTGACTAAATCTGTGGGAACCACTTGATCCAGGCTTCCTCACTCTGCTTTGACTTCAGAGACATTTTCCAGCTGTTCCTCTGACATTGCTGAGGGCTCTGGGATGACAGGCTAAGAGGAAGCAAAAGTTTTCATGGGACTGAAGCCTTTGTGGCCCTTGTCTTAAGCTGGACAGGAGTTGGGAGGGAGGAAAGGAATGGTGATGGCTTTGTTTGCCTCTCCCAGTTTGACACCTGGGGCTCATAGCATAGGCTGGGAATAGCTGTGTTCTTTTCCCAGTGTCCCTGTCCCCAGTGAGCTCAGATTACTATTTCTGGTAGAGACTAAATTCTCAGAGTGATGGAACAGCTCTGTTGTAGCCACTAAGCTGCCTTCGTGCTGAAGGCAGATGCTACAGAGTGAGCCTGACTGGTTTAAAGTACTTTTGGAAGTTTCTGCAGCTGCGTTATGAACAGGAACCTGGCTGGTTTGTGGTTTGGCTGAAGCCACTGGAACAATCTCTAGAGGAGTCTCTGTGAAGGGGGCAAGAGATGGACCAGGCATAAAGGTCTTTGAGACTCTGCTATCCAGTCAGAGTTCTATGCCATGCTGCTGGGGAAGGAGGTGCCTGTGAAAACATGAAGCAAAGGCTAGCTGCAAGCAGACATACCTGGGAAATCAAGGCCATGACCAGGCTGAAAAATTTTGACACCTTAAGGGATCATATGTCTTGTGGGTCCATATAGGCTCATACTTGTTGGAAACAACACCGCATACAGCCTCCAAGCATCTATAATATCAAGCATTTCACCAGACAAAGTTGACAAAGCTCCAAGGTTGCCCTAAGGGCCTCCTTAGGGCGTTCCAGGCAGGAATGTTGAGGAGTCTGTCTTCCCAATTCCTAGGGCTAAGAGCCTAAGGCCCTTTTCTAGAGGAACAGGAGAGGGGCCTTGCTTAGGTTTAACTTCTCCAAGGGTTCTTGGTGGAAGAGACAATAGAAATCCCAAGTCTGAAGAAACATCCATGCCAGTGGTAGTTGCTGATTCAAAGACCCTAGGACTGGTTGCTGGTCTAGACAATAGACTGGACCTTTCTGTGGAGATGTCATCCTGAAGGATAGGGTCACAAGGAGAGCCTGCTAATCTCCTGAGTCCAGTCACTTGGGAATACCTTTCGTGTTCTTTGATAGTTGCCAAGAACTCCTGATCAGGCACAGTCACACAGGGAGAGTGTTCTAGGAGCCTGGCTTGGGGGGATGGTGGAGATTCAGATTTGAGCCAGGGGACTGGTTGAAGAAGAATATTTAGAGGAAGAGGCTACATTCTTAAGCTCCATGGAATAAAGTTCAGACCTAGTGGGCCAAGAGCTAGTAGCTGGAATGGCAGTTGTGGAAGTAGCCTGTTCTCTAGAGTTTTCTGAGCATTGTGGGAAAAGAAATAATCTCAAAAGTTTGGAAACATGGGATTCTGTCTCTGTCCTCCATGACACCCCAAAGTTGGGAAAGAAGTGCCATTAAATATCTTTATGGCCTCTTTTGGAAAGCCCAGAGACCTGGATGCCTCTGAAAGTCCAGGGCTTGTGTGTGTTCCTAGGGATGGCAAGGCTTCCTTGAAGAGGAAAGAGCAAAATTGATCTCATATTTGGGAGGGAGATGGATCCTAGAATTAGATTTCATATTTAGTTGAACTTTGGAGGCAGATTCTGGTGAAGAAGATGCTGTGGATAGACTGTGATTCCTGAGGTCAATTTTGTCACCGCTTGTAGGAACCACTGATTCTGTCAATCTCATTGTCCCCAAAAAGTCAATACCTGGAGTCTGAGAGGAGGGAGGCAGTCTAGTGGTTAAAGAGTCATCATCTATTCAGTTGACTTGGGCATGGGGCTTCTTGGTATGGTCTTTTTGGGGACCCATAGCCAAGATCTCTACCTAGGTCTTAAAATTTAGGACTACATTGGCATGCAAAGTCCTGATTTGGGGGGGGAAGCCTTGACTTGAAACCTAGAAAAGGGAGTGCATTTTGCCTCTTTGCCCCCACCTGAAGTTGTTCTAATATATAAAATGTGTCATGCAATGTTTATTTCAGATGTAGTTAGAGGTCTGAGGAAAAGAACACAATTATGGTACTCTTTTAAAGCCTTCTTAGAACTTTTCATTGTTCAAATCATAATTAGTTTGAGTCAGTGACAGCTGAATAGCCCTGCTTGTATCTAGTAACTTACCTAGTTGTATTTATTAAATGACTATGTAGGAGCATTATGGACCCATTATTGGGAATGTGGAACTAATCATAATCTATGTAGCCCTTCTATTGGCTTAAGCATAACTTAATTCCAACATTATTTATATCTAGGGTTAAATATATATAAAAGAGATCTTCAGTTCCTGTACCAGCATTTGAGGTATCAAATGTATATCGGGTGTGGAACAACACTTTATTTTCTTCTACAAAAAATACAAAAGATTCAAACAACTTAGAAGAATCAAAGAACAGATGTAGAAAGCCAAAGTATTCAAATAACACCACCACCACCCCCTATCCCTGCCAAGTCTAGAAGGGAGTTGAACTTAAGTTTTTCAGAAGGGTAGACCCCTGAAATTCCTTTTTTTTCCCCACAAAGTCCCTCTTAGACTCCTTGAGTTCACTTACACCAAAGCTCATTGGTATGGGGTGCTCTCCTAATTGACGGAGATGAAAGCCTTGTCCTTTGTGAGCGGTGGGTGGAGTTGTCAAGAGGTGAAACCCCTTTGGGATTCCTCAAGCTTAAAGTCTTCAGGCTTTCAGTTGCTTTAGCACATAAACAAACGGATGGATGGATGGATGGATGGATGGATGGATGGATGGATGGATGGTTAGATAGATGGGGAGAGAGAAAGAGAGAGAGAGAGAGAGAGAGAGAGAGAGAGAGAGAAGTAAAGGAGAAAAAAAAAAAAAAAACAAAACTAGCTTTGAGAGGGAAAGTGGAAGAAGCCAAACCGTCTTGAGGTTGCTGAAGGAAAACACTCCGGGAAAACATGAAAAAAGCTGGCAGTCTCTATCATGTGCTCTCTCTCCAGTGTGCTAAACTAGAGACTTTGGGGAATTTCCCCATGGGTGAGATAAAGGATTCTTTTGGTTGAACCAAGTTACCTCATTCTCAATTAGAGAGTGTATTACTGGTATATATCCCCCTATGTATAATTTCTCCAATTTGTTTCACTATCAATTTGTATAAATTGTTTTCTTTGCTATTTATTATGTGTTTACATTGGGGAATTGGTATTTGGTGGGAAAGGGGTCAAGCCTGGGATCTTGAACTTGGGGTCCTCCTTCCCTCCAAATAATGATAAAGCAGTCAGAAGTTAGATGAAATCTGATCACATCTCCTAGCCTAATAAAATTGAAGGGAACAGATTGATATAATCCCAGCTCAGTACTTGTTCCCTCTGAGGAGAGCAAAGGGATGTTTGGGTTCAACTTCCTGCTTCCCCTCCTGGCAGGAATTAAAGTGTCCCTTGCAGAAGGGTTATTGTTATTGTTGTTATTTGTCCTTTGTTCTTGAGAGGACTAATGACTTCACAACGGTGATGTCTGGACTATCCAGTGAATTGGATTTAAGTGAGACAGAGCTGCACCAAGTCATTAGCTTAATTCTCTCCTTCAGAGTCATCAAAGTCCAGTGATAAGATAAAAGTCAAACAGCTAACTGGTGACAGCCCAGAATGCAGTGGATGACTTTGGCTTTCTAAATGAAGGTTTTTCCCAGGCTTCAATTCAAGGGGCGTTGGGGGAGAAGAGGCAAAAGATGTCTATTCTGCCTTTTATCAAGTCATAGGACAGCCTTTGCAACTGTCATGGGAATGTAAATTTTGAAGATCTTCCCTGCCCCTAGGCTAAAGTGCACCTGGAGCCTGGGGTGGGAGGCTTGTTTTTCAGTAGATACTTCTTGATTGGCCAGTGAGTCAATAAGGTTGTTACATTCTCTGAGCCAGGAGAAGGCTATATAAGCCCTGATGTGTAGCTTTGTTTTGGGGCTCACTTTGAGAAGTGTTCTGTGATTTGATCTGGATTCTGGGAAGCCGTTGTCCAGAGCCCCCAGCTTTGAAAAACCCAGATGTTGAAAACCAGATGTTGATTTGGTATGAATGTAATGGTTGGACAGTTTGGAAAGCTGTCTACTTGATCTGTTTCTGTCTTGATAATTCTGCCTGTATACTTTGAAGTTAGGGGTGCTGACCTTTTTCCCCTGAATGAGGTAAACGATATATGTTTGACTTATTAAAGTAAGCTTGTTAACCCATTTTGAGTTGCTTTCCTTTAACAAAGCAGATCCAAGAACCTGTGTTGGCAGCAAACCCTGAGGACGCTTGGGGTGCTTGCTGCTACAGCAACATATGGTCCCCTCTCTACATGCAGATCTCTCTTTCCTCTACACTAAATAAATGAATATGTAAATTCAGTATGGGTTTTAGGAAATGAATGTCTTTTGAAAGAGTAAGGGGAAAAATTCATTTTAGTTCACTTATTATGAATTAGTTCAGTACCTGATTTTCTTCTAAAATTCTAAGATTGACTAGAGATTTTAATTACCTTAGTTACAGTGCATGAATTGGAATTTTGATGTAAATCATAGACTAGAAATAGATAATTTCACATCTCTGTAACTGTTGAGGGTACTACCCAAGCTCACCACCTAAGTATCATCAGTGATTCTCTCTAACACCCCTTCCCCCTATCTAATCTATTGCCAAGGATTGTCAATTTTAGCTTTGTAGCATCTCTCCAATATGCCCCCTTCTCTTCTATAACACCACTACCACTGAGGGGCAGGTCTTGGGGAACTGTCAATTCCAGAAACATTTATTTAGTGCCTACTATGTACTGGGCACAGTGCTAATGATGAGGTACAGGCTCGGGAAGCCCCCTTGACCTCTGATTGAATCGCCCCATTTGATGAGGCATTTGCATGAGGCCATAGGCCTTTCATTGTGGCTCTGCCCAAACCTTCCTTACTAGCTTGGCCCTCCATTGTCCATCTACTTCCCACCCTTGAGCTTATCAAAATATCTATACCCAAATCAACTGTTACCTGACCTCATTAACTCTTCCTGAAAACCATCCCCAAACTCATTACTGGAGTCTGACTTCATCTGACTCCTCCTAAAGACCCTCCCCTAACTCCTCCCCTAGACCACCCCTAGATTCCTCTCACAACCTTTCTGTATATAAGACACATCTTGCCTCCATGTGATGTGAGAAGCCATAGAATTTTCTAGCACAGACTTGCTCTGTGTCCAATACAAGCGAAATTTTAATAAACTTTGCTTTTCTTTGGCTGAGAGAAGACTTGAGTTGAATTCATTCATCAGGACGTTGGTATTTTGGGGTCTCAAGCACCCCTAACCCTATACCTCATCATTTTATGGTGAACCTTTTCACTAAATGCTGGGGATATAAATAAGAAAAATAAAGACAATCCTTGCCCTCCAGGAGCATACAATTTAATGGGGGAAGATAATGTACCAAAGGAAATTGAAAAGCGGGTAGAAGGTTCTGTCAAATTGAAACCCAACAGAGCTGCCAATGGAAAATGGAGAGTTACCTGGAAACTTCTACAATTCAAAAAAAATTTAGTCTTTGGAAGGAATTTATTGCTACAGCCCTCCAATCAGAAGAGAAAGGCAACTAAGAGAGTTGAGAAGATGTTGAGTATCAAAAACTGAATCAATCAGCAGGGTGATGAGATTTCAACTTATCCTGGGGAAGGCATGATATTCCCAGGAATCAAGCAGAGCTACTCTTGGATACTTGCTGATTGTATACTTTCTCAGATTTTTCTTTGTTGCTATTGATTTTGTTAAATGACTTTATTCACTGTTATTCAGTCATTTCAGACATGTCTTATTCTTCATGATCACATTTGAAGTTTTCTTATCAGAGATACTGGAGTGGTTTGCAATTTCCTTCTACAGCTCATTTTACAGATGAGGAAACTAAGGCAAACAGAATTAAGTGATCTGTCCAGGATCATAGATGAATCTTCCTGACTCTAGGCCAGGCACTCTATCTACTGTGCTTTCTAGCTGCCCTCACTATTCACTACATATGTTTATTGTGGTATTAGCATTTTTTAGGAAGGGAGTCTGGGAGTCAGGCCTTCCTGGAATGCTCTCTTTGATAGCTATCAGATATGCAACTTGAACATAAAAAATTATTTCCCCTAGAATAACACTGTTTAAGGGAGCAAATAGATATAATTCTAGCCCAGAATCTCCTTTCATTGATAAGAGGCAGAATTCCCAGCCTCTGGTTCCAACTTCCTGCTTTACCTCTTGGCAGGAATCATAGTCTCCCTTGGTGAAGGGAGTGGAGGGAGGGAGGGGACAGGGGCAGGCCAAGGGGAGGAAAACTAGAGATATCTTTTCTTCCCTCATTAGGAGCCACATCTACACAAACCCATGTGGACACACATAATCCATTTTTTACTTTTGCTTGGTTCAAATTACATTCATGAGATAATGGAAGAGGAGAAGAATTTTCAGTGACCATGTTCCAAAGAGCAATTTAATTTACAAAACCCTTTATAATTCATGCCAACATCCTTCTTGGACAGTGCTAGGACATTTTCTTCAGTTCTTTTCAAAAGACTTCTTGAAGTAGCAAATAGGAAACTACTCCTGCACATCTCTGATTGAAATGTTACAGATAAGATGTAATGAGAACATCTGAGGAGCAATAATCCAACTCGTAAATGTGTTAAATAAGTAGACTAAGAAATGTGAAGAGGGTTCAGATTTAATTGCCAATTGAGCCATAAAGCTATAAAGTGGTCTGCTTGCCTACTAAATTATTACTTCCAGGTTTTACTTGTAGTCATTCTTTTATTTTATGCATAAGGCATACCTGCAGTTTTATGGGGGGGGAGTGAACTTTAACTTAGAACTGGTCCCTGTGTCCCATTCCTATCATACATATGAGTCCCTGAGAATTCAGTGCAATTACTTATTATCTCCTTATTATTGTTATCTTAAATTAATCCTACTTAAATCATGAGCTCCCTTCCTCACTATTCCTAAGAATAAGAATAAAATTGCTTGTATTCACTTGAAATGTTCTGTCCCCAAAGATTCCAAAGTCATGGGAGAATTGCTTCTGGAAAGGGCACAACATTGAGAGTTGTAGACCACCAAAATATATTCTATTTCAGGAGAGAAATTTTCATTTTATTGTCTTGAAAAACACTACATTAAGATAAGTCAGTATACAGACAGCAATCATAGGGCCCGAGACCAAGTAAGTCAATCCCCTTGTTTTATGGATAAGGAAACTGAAGCCCATGGAGATTATACAGGTAATAGTGTTAGGAGTAAAATTAGAATGCAAGGGGGCAGAGTCAAGATGGTGGAGTAGAAACAGGACCTCGGTGCAGCTCCGGCTCCCACCACCTCCAATTCATGTAAAAGGAGACTCTAAACAAACTTTGGAGGTACAGAACCCACAAAATGACACAGAGAAGCTAACCTCCCACTGAGGACATCCCGGCAGGCCAGCAGGTATCAGCCAGCGCAGGGCTCTGGGAGCAGAGCCCAGTACCACACCAAGGTTTTAGCCCGAGGGTGGGCCTGACCAACCACCGGTTGGAGGGACTCCAGATCACCAGCAGCTGTGGTGGTCCAGAATTATCAACACATAGATGCTAAGAACAAAGGGAGAGGTCAGTGCAGTCTGGATTTTGGGAAGCAGTAAGTGGGAGTGCATGGCTTTTGCCCCCGGGGTGAGAAGCCAATGCCTTGGCACAGCTGGCGCCACGTTGCATCTTCAACTCCTGGACTGCAGACTGTAGGGCGACCAAGCCACCAGTCTGAGGGGTAATTGCTCTTGCTTTAACCTGCTTGGATCTGGTTGAGGTCTAGGGTGAAGGTCCTGGGGTGTGTGACCATCTTACCAGAGCATGTGGAGGCTTCAGACAGGGCACCCAACTAATACCTCCGGCAGCTGAGAAAACTCCAGCGTTTGGGACGGAAGCTCCCCTGTCTGGTGGCAGAGTCCTACTGTGGCAAAAAGCCCAGGGGTCAAGTGACTGAGGGGTGACATGACCAGGCAAGGGAAGCAAAACAAACAGAAGATTCCAACATTAGACTCTTATTTGGGGGACAAAAAGGAGCAAAGCATGGAACAGGAGGAAGTCAGTGAAGTCAGAACTCCTGCACCAAAAGCTTCAAAGGAAAATATGAGCTGGTTACAGGCCATAGAGGACCTTAAGAAGCAGATAAGAGAAGTGGAGGAAAAATTAGGAAGAGAAATGAGAACGATGCAAGAATTTTACAAAATGAGAGTCAACAGCCTGACTGAGGAAAATTATATCTTAAAAAATAGACTAACTCAAATGGCAAAAGAGGCTCAAAAAGGCAATGAGGAGAGGAATGCCTTAAAAAGCCGAATTTTCCAAATGGAAAAATAAATCTCAAAAGCTCACTGAGGAGAATCATTCCCTCAGATTTAGAATGGACCATAGGGCAGCTAGTGCCATTAAGAGAAATCAAGATGCTGTTAAACAGATCCAAACAAATGAAAGAATAGAAGGCAATTTGAAATATCTCACGGGAAAAACAACTGACCTGGAAAATAGATCCAGGAGAGATCATTTAAAAATTATTGGACTACCTGAAAGCCATGATCAAAGAAAGAACTTAGAAGTCATCCTCCAAGACATTCTCAAGGAAAATTGCCCTGATGACAGAACCAGAAGGCAAAATAGAGGTTGAAAGAAGCCACCTATCACCCCCTGAAAAATATCCCAAAAAGTAAACTCCTAGGAATATTATAGCCAGGTTCTGGAATTCCCAGATCAAGGAGAGAATATTATAAGCAGCCAGGAAGAAACAATTGGAATATTATAGAAACACAATCAGGATAACACAGGAAATGGCAGCTTCTACACTGAGGCATCAAAGGGCCTGAAATATGATATTCTGGAGGGCAGAGGAACTTGGATTAAAACCAAGAATCACCTACCCAGCAAAACTGAGTATCACGTTTCAAGAGAAAATATGGTCATTCAATGGAATAGAAGACTTTCAAGTATTCTTGGTGAAAAAAAAAAACAGTTGAATAGAAAATTTGGCATTCAGATACAAAAAATAAGAGAAGCTTGAGAAGGTAAACACAGAAAAGAAATCATAAGCCACTAATCAAAGTTGAACTATTAACATTCCTACATGGAAAAACGATAGTTGTAACTGATGAAACTTTTCTCAGTATGAAAATAGTTGAAGGGAATAGAAATATATATGGCTATATCAGAGGGTATACGGGCATATGAATACATATGTGAATGTCTGTATATATGTTCACAGATATACATAGATAGAGGGTACAGCTTCAGTTTAATAGGAAAGGATGATACTTAAAAGGTGAAATTAATAGGTGCGAGAGGAATATAATGAGAGGAGATAGAGAGAGACAGAATGGGGTAAACTATCTCATTTAGAGGAGGCAAGGGAAAATGGTTACAATGGAGGGGAAGAATAGGAAGGCAAAAGGGAATGGGTCAACCTTATTCTCACTGAATTTGGCTTGGGGAAGGAATGAAATACACACTAAATAGGGTATCTCACCCTACAGGAGAGTAGGGGGGGAAGGGGATGAGAGGGGGGATGATGGAAGGGAGGGCAGGCTGGGAGGGAGGGAAGTTGGAAGCACCCACTTTTGAAAAGGGACAGGATCAAAGTAGAGAATAGAACAAGTGGGAGGTGGGATAGAAGGGAGGAAAATATAGTCAATATTTTACAATATATCTACTATGTTATTGTTTTGCATTAGCTACATATGTACAACCTATACTGAACTGCTTATCTTCCCAGTAAGAATGACAAGGGAGGAAGAGAATGAATCTGGAATTCAGTTTCAAAATCAAAAGTTTAAAATTATATATACTATTATCAATACTATTTTACATTTAATTGGGAAATAACACATACAGGCACTGAGGCATAGAGATCCACCATGCCCTACTGGAAAAGTCGAAGGGGTATGGGAGAAGATATGGGACAGAGCATATTGGAGGAGGGGATATCCTGTGGGATTGCTATTTTGGGGTGGTGGGTAGGGGAAAAACAGGGAGAAAATTTGTAACTCAAAATCTGGCAGAAATGAATGATGTAAATCAGAAGTTAATAAAGCATTTGAAAAATGAAAAAAATAAATTCATAAACTTCTGAGCTACCTACACCTGTGGTTCTTCCAAGATTCTTCCAACACACTGGCATACCCCAGGATGATTGCCAGTACAGGTTCTTAGATCTGCTTTACTAGGAAAGATAGCTGTTTAAGGGGTCAACAATCTTTTTTTAATGACATTCACTAGTTCAGGGGAAAAGTCCTCACCCTGAACTTCAAAGAAAATACAAACAGAGAAAATATAAGCAGAGAAATAAAGACCAACAGACAGGGCTCTGACTGCCTCAATCAAAGCAATAGCGCTATACACTTACATACATTCTTGGATGGAGCGAGCCTTTACATCTGAGCAGTCAGGGAGCTCTGATCATACAGCCACTCAGAATCTCAACCAGGGAATCACAAGATCCTTCTCATAATTGAGCCCCCAAACAAAATGCCAATTCAGAGTATATATACACTTCTCAGAGTCAGAAGGTATCACAACCCTTGTGACTCAGTGCCTAATAAGAAATTAGCAAAAGGTGTGAAAGCCTTCCTCTAAGCAAGCATCCCTTAAGCAAGCTTCCCTTAATGGGCTCTATGTGAGGCCTGTTAATGGGTGGGGAAGATCTTATATCCCTTTAACATTACACTCAGGTAGGTAGTCATAATAATAGCTATAAAATCTTATTTCTTTTTATCCTCACAACAACCTTAAAAGATGGTTACTATTATTATCCCCATTTTACAGATGAGGAAACTGAAGCATATAGAAATTAAATGACTCAGCCAGCATTGCACAGCTAGTATCTGCAGCTAGATATCAACTCAAGCCATCTTGACTTCAGGTCTAGTGCCCTATTTATTGTGCCATCTAGCTGCTCTCGTACACACTATACACTGTTCTTATACACTTACATACATTATAGTTCCACTGAAAGAGGTGATTATGTCAGCTTATGTTAAAATAAACAGAAATTCATGTAGATATATGCATTCAATAATCATGAAAACCAGGGAGAAGTAGCATAGTGCATTGAGATGAACACCGGACTTGGACGAAGGGAATCTGCATTAAAATCCAGCTCACAGAAAGTTGGCACTTTCACCTCCTCTGTGACCTGGAGTTTAGTTAACAGCCCAGTTGAACAAATGACTCTGCGTTTTAGTTGACTAATCTATAAAATGAATGATTTAATGTAGAAGTGAGGCAACAACCAAGAATGATCCACACCTGATATTCTTCTCATCCTTTCCCCTTTTTTATAACACAGCTGAGCAAAGAGCTTGAAGAAAGGAATCTGTAGAATAAAATCAGGACATCTTTTGCTCTGCTAACCAACTGAAGAACAGCGTACATTCTTTGTAAAAAAAAACAAAACAAAAGGAAGAAAGCACTTGATTGAAATTCAGATCACACAGCTTGCCTGTCATCCTAGAATGGCCTATTTGTAAAATAACAGGAGAATATAATTATTTTAAGCACTTCAAGTTCTTATGGTCTGTAGGCTTGGGAAATTTGTGTGCTCAGATGAACTGCCAAACAAATCTTTCAAGAGCCAGGAGAAGAAAGACTTTCTGGTATAAAAGGAGAAACTCTATAGCTAGGTCATTGTAATAGAATTTTTCTTTAAGAAAAAGGAACCTAAGGGAGATTAAAAATAATTGAGTAACATTTTATTTTCTGTATGTCAATACAGTCTGCTAGTATGCAAGCAGCCCTTCATTAGCAAAGGGTATATGCTGGTATTTACAGCTCACAGGAACTTGGCACTTTCACCCAATTTATTTTTACTAACAAGGGTTTTTGATTTACATATATTTTAAAAATGTGTTTTAAAGGTTTTTGGTGATATTTAAATTTTATGTAAGTCACTCAAAATCATTAAGTTTTCTTCAATCACATTTTATATATGAAAATTGCCATGATGAAATATTTCAAAACTACTAAAAAGAACTTTAGCTTTTTGCTGTAGTAGGGATCCCAGTGTGAAATATGAAAATCACTGAAAGTGTTTGGAATTGTTTGCTATTGTTTCTATTTTTTATAGTAATATCATACCTGCCAATAGAAGTCCAGAACATCAGCATGAAACCTCTGAGACCAGCTGGGTCTCTCCTTATAGTATGGGGTTGGAAGTGGAATATGAAGTTCAGTGTGTTGCAATATCTATAGCCTGTCTACAAGGAAAAACTAATCTGTTTACTTTCAATGTAGTTTTAATGGGATATGGGATAAATAAGCAGAACTAAAAATATGTCCTAATCCTAAAGTCCTGTTGAGTCTTCCTTTGAATATCTCTGCCATCCATCCCTTTCTTTCCACTGCCACTACTTGGTCACACCCTCATCATCTTAGGCCCAAAGTACAGCAAGAGTCTTCTATCCTGCCTTCCAGCCTTTGGTTGCTCTTCCTTCCACAGGTTGACCCCAATTTACATTTCCATGCTACTGTTATTCCCCCATACCATTGGTTCTTAAACATCATTTGCTCTTCCTTCCAACAGATCTGGATATTACCATCTTAAATTTCCTAAAACACCGATCTTAAAATGACCTTCAATGGGTCTTCGTTGCTAAAAAGATGACGTCCGAATTCCTTTGTTTCTCATTTATGTCCTCCCACAAACCATCCCTGATTCTTGAAATGCATTCTCTCTTCCTCTCTGCCTATTAAAATCCTTCTGTCTTCAAGAATTAGGTCAATGCCAAATCCTCCACATACTTTTACTTGATCCCCACAGGTGAAAGTATTCTTTCCTACCTCAAATTTTATTAGAAAACTTCTCAATCACACTCGTGTTGATGTTTGTTTGTGTTGATTTTTAGACCCTATTCATAAACACAGTAATAAGTGTATCCTTCACATTTATCATCGTGTCTTGCACCTAGGAGTTAAATAAATGGGCTCCTTAAGCATCCTTCTGAAGACATTTCAAATATGCCCCTTCCATAAAGTCTGCTTTTAACCTACCTGAAGTGATCTCTCCTCTGCTCTCTGACAGTCTTTAATATCTAGGCTGCTTATGTGGCCTTTATCATTTGCTGCCTTACATTTTTAGTGGCCTGATATCTGTCTGGATTTTAAACTCCTTGAAGGCAGAAACTGTCACATACCTAATCAGCAAGTGTCATTGTGGGGGCAACATTTTCTTTTTTTTATTCAGACATTGTTCGCTTTATTCTATCCTCTGTCATGGAAAGAAGAAAAATGAATGTTTTCCAAAACAATGTCAGTGGGTGGCCCTAAGGGGTGCAACCTCTCCTTTGGTCTCCTTTTCAACTATCTACCCCCTTATCTACTAATGAGAAATTGGAGTTCTGCCTGAGGCTCCTGAGTTCAAAGCATCTTGTCTATACCCAATACAAATGGCTTGAGAAACTTCAGCCTGGGGAAACTGCCCCAAATCCACAAGAATCCCTTTCTCAGCCATTTTAGGGAACTTATAAATACAGGTTATTAATAAAATTCATAATCATGCAATCCTCTCTTCCATATATCACTTGTCTAGCTGCCAATTATGGAATTCCCTAAGGTTCAGACAGAGATTTAGATCTCTGATCTGTTTAAATTTTGTGTATTTCCTAACTAATCATGGCTATCTTCCATCAGTCCCTCTATATGCAATCATACAAACATACAATACACACCATTCATAATTGTTTGTGGATTTTATGTTAAGGGAAAACACTTTCAAAGGCTTGTATTAAATCACAAGTTCCTAAAAGGACAAAGATAAAACTAGAAGAAAGGCATTATCATTTGTAGACTGAGAGAGAGACCAGAAATTGGACGGATGCACTACCAGTTCTACTAGACTTTCAGAGAAAAATCATTCTCAAAGAGCTCCTGTAATCAATGGAGTGGCGAGCAGGAGAAATTCTGATTGATCAATGCTTATTATAAATTCCTAGTCAATGTGTCCACCATTGCACTGTCCCTGATAGCATTTCATTTCCTTATCTGGGCACTTCTCACTTGTTCTCTCACAGGATGATTCTAAAAGCTTCCACTTGGTGAAAACTCCTCCCGATACCTTAAAACCTATGATAGATCTCCCACCATGGTGAAGACTCCAGTTTCCAAAATTCTCAGTTAAGGGATTAAACATTTTACTCTGCCCATGGGGAAATTAGTCTGAGATCCAGTTACATACTTCTTTGTATGGACCATAATGCTTAGCATAGGGCACAGAAGGCACTAAATAAATTTTTGAAGTTGTTATTTGGGCAATTAATTTTGGTCACTTCTGTACCAGTTGGATAGGATTCTAGTTTTATCTCAGTGTTTCTGAGTTTACATCAAGTCTAAATGAGAAACTTCATTTATTTTCCATTTGAAATGATTGTAAACAATACTAAACTCTGATACAATCAATTAAACTTACTCAGTACCTATTTATATTTGAATGAATTTCAGTGAATAAAATATGCAATTTCAGGCACTTCCTCTAGGTCTCTATAAGGAGCATTTGTTTATTTATTCAATCTCAATTTTTTTTTCCTGTTTATATGGTCAGAAGGTGTACTCTGTTCTTTTTGATTCTGCTTTGGGGTCTGCATTATTTCAAGTAACAGGGGTGATGGTGCCTAGATTCACTACCCATTCATAAAGTCCTTCAAGATTTCTTTGCATCTTTCATACTTGTTGGTGTCAATTGTATTATAATATTTCATTATACTATATACCACTATGTCTCTTCTTATAGATATTTAGGGTGCTAACGGTTTGGGGTTTTTTTTGGCAATTACAATAATGCATCAGCAACAATATTATTTCTATACTGGGGCAAGTTTTAGGGGAATTGAAAGTCAGCTTTATAGTCTCCAAACCACCCTAAGAAATCCTTTGTGCCTTACCTTCTCTGTGAATGAATGGTGTCTTGATTATTTCAGTTCTGTTCTTCCTGGGTAATGCTACCCTTACTTCCTAATTGTACGCTGTAAATTCTGCACATGCCATAGTGTTGATAATAACTGTTCTAAGATACAAATTTGTATTTCCAGGATCAATGTTTTTAAGTTGTTTTCAGATGGATGTTGTTAGTTTTGAGAAAACATTCAGCTGTAAGAAACTAATGCCAACAGCTAGTCAATGCCAGCTGCATTGACAATTTGGTTCATTATAAAAAAAAATGAGTGTCAACAATAACCAGTTTATCTGGCTTTGACAGGTTGCTATTTTATTTTTGCTTTTTGGAGGGAAGTTGGGGTTAAGTGACTTGCCCAAGGCCACACAGCTAGTTTTGTGTTAAGTGTCTGAGGCTGGATTTGAACTCAGGTACTCCTGATTCCAGGGCCAGTGCTCTATTCACTGTGCCATCTAGCCACACCAAACATGTTGCTATTTTAAAGTGTCAGACTTAAAAATTATATTGCAATATTTGCAACCTTAGGCTTTAAAAATGAAATTAACAATAAAGCAAGCACAGGGAAATAAAAAGCTGCCATATACTTTTTACTTGTATAGCTAAATTATCTTTGTCTGCACCAGGACACATTTGTTATGTTTTTTAATGAAATTAACAGATTCGTTTCACAAATCCAGGGCCAATACAACTTAGGTCAAAGATAATTCTTGCTATATTGGGACATGTGTGAAATACGTGTCCAAGGCTCCCTTCATTGGCCAAGTAAAATGGGAAATGTCACTGAGACATCCTCCTGGAAGGGTCTTTCTCAATTCCTCACCCTCTCTCATCTCCTCCTATCCAATTTTTGCTGAGACTTATTGACTTTATGCTTGTGACATCTATCTTAGGTGCTCTCTTCTCTTCCCTGATAATGCTGTCACCCTGGTGCATCCCCTCATCACCTCACATCTGGACAATTGCAGTAGCCTGCTGACTGGCCTGACTTCAAGTCTCTTCCCCACTTCAGACTATCCTCTATTCAGCCTTCAAAGTGATCTTCCTAAAGCACAAGTCTAACCATAGCACTTCTCTACTCAATAAACTCAAATGACTCCCTATCACCTCCAGGATCTAATAGAAATCCTGGCATTCAAAGCCTTTCAGAACCTGCCCCCTCCCACTTTGCAATCTTCTTACATATTATACCACCAACTTCCTCCCACTCCCCCATACACTATGAGATCTAGAGATGTCCACTTCCCAAATCTGAACATTTCATTGGCTGTCCTCCATGCCTGGAATGCTCTCCCTCCCTCCTGACTTCCCTAGCTTCCTTCAAGCCCCAGCTAAAATTCCACCTTCTACAAGAAGCCTTTCCTGAAGTCCTTAATTTGATGCTTTCCCTTTATTATTTTCATTTTTTCCCCTGGACATGACTTGTTTGTACATAGTTATTTGCATGTTGTCTCCCCTATTAGATTGTGAGTGATTTAAGAGGACACTATCTTTTTCCTTTCTTTGTATCCTTAGCACACTTAACACACTTAACACTTAGCACAGTGCCTACCTAGCACTTAGTAGGTACTGAATAAATATTCGCTGATTGACCTGACTAATCAAACCCAGACAGCCTTACGGGGAATATAAAGGCCAGAACTTCAATATAGGAAATCTTCTAAGTCAACAACAATGCACTATTTTACTGCAATTGTTGTTGCTACTTTTACAAATATTCTGAGATTTCTCAAAAAAAAAAAAACCCAAAACAAAAAACAATCAACCCGAAAAACAAAACCACCCTTGTTTTCTCCATCCCTAAACTCATTATTTTAAAACTGCAAGATGAATGGAGATCAATTTTGACCTTTTGTACTTTCTTCAACTAACTGGTTATGGGTGAGTAATAGGTAGGCAAACTTAATGATCTCATGGAAAAGACTTTCCCTCGTTGCTTAGTATATTTTTCACCAGGGTCAAGAGGCAGGAAAAGTCACACTAGAAATTCTTCTAGAAATGAATCTTTCTGCACTCCTGCCCCCCAGCCTCAGCCCCTGGCCTCAGCCCTGCCCTCTTACTGCTATACAAAATGTGTCATGCAGTTTCTATTTCAGATGTAGTTAGAAGTCTGAGGAAAAGAAAATAATTGCGGTGCTCTTTTAAAGCTTTCTCAGAGCTTTCCAAATTACAACTGTAATTGTCCAATTTATTGTCCAAATTACAATTAATCAGAGTCAGAGTAATAGCTGAATAGCCCTGCTTGTATCCAGTTACCTACCCAGTTGTATTTATTAAACGACAATGTAGGAACATCATGGACCCACTATCAGGAATGTAGAATTAATAATAACATATGTAGCCCTTCCATTGACTTAGCATATTCCACCTCTAAATTTGTTCGTTTGCTCCCTTCCTTTCTTTTGGAAGTAGTTCCACATTATTCAAAAGATATCAGTTGATTAAGGTTCCTGATTATAAGGATAGTGTAATGGAGATATAGTGCCTGACAAAACCACTGAAGAAAGACATATACACATGGAAGATGGAGGACTGCTTCCAGAAGACTAGAGGATTGGAGCAGATGTAGACATTCTACTTTGTACCACCATCAGGTTAGAAGCAACTTTTTTTTCCCTTTAGCTACATAGCCAGAGCTGTGGCCTCTTTAAAAAGATCTGACTTAGAACCTTTGGAGTTTTTGTTGCATTCATTTCTGAGAACTAATTCACTCATGCCTTACTAAAAAGAAGGAAGGCTTTTTTTTTCCTCCACCTTAAGCTAGATAGACCTGAGAAACAGACATAGGTCTTTGGCCTTTATATTCATTCATTCTTTTCTGTTCTAGGTTCTGGTAATATCTGCAGTCTGACCTGGGAGCCAGAGTCATAAGAATCCTGCAGACCAGGACCCCAGGCCAGATGCTTCTGCTGGCTCAGTAGTGAAGCCCTGAGGAGCAAAGGCCCCTATGTTAGCCCAGCAGAAGCAAATTGTTTGGCTTTGGAGCTGAACTTGGTGGGACTAATGCTATACATGAACTAAATTAAGCTTATGAGTATAATCTCCCCCTCCCCAGACATTGAAGTGATGAAGAGGGAATTATGCCCCTAGGTGCTGAGGGAAATGTTTGTTTTTGCTATATGTGGCAGTTAGGTGACATTGTGGATAGAAAGTTGGACCCAAAGACAGGAAGATCTGAATTCAAAATTGACCTCACAGACTAACTAGCTGTGAGACTTTGGACAAGTTGCTTCACCTCTGTCAGGCTTAGTTTCCTCATCTATAAAATGGGGAGAACAATAGTACCTACTTCCCAGGGTTATTGTGAAACTTTTGTAATGGATATTTGTAAAATACTCTGTAAATCTTAAAGGTTACATAAATCATACATAGCTATTATAATTGTTGTTATCATATTTTAGGTAAATGTCCCTTTGTAAAAATTAATCCAATACTAAGTGGTTAAATGAAATTGAAATTCTTCTAGTCACTGGGTGGGCCCTTAAAAGTGGAGGTACTATAGACAATGAGGGTTCGAATCAAAAGCAGACAAAAGAGACTCCCCAACTCTTTAGGGTAATAGACAACCTACTGTAGGGTAAAACGTAATGGGCCTACCCTCAGAGAGTGGGGCCTAAGCAACGATGTTGCTCTGGCAACCAAGTATATAGTAAATTAGCACAACAGAAAGTTGAGTAAGAGTAATTAATATGAAATGACTCTTTATTTAATAGGTGGAACAGAGGATAGAGCATTGGGCATGGAGTCAGGAAGAGTCTTCTTCCTGAGAACAAATCTGGGTTGTGTGACCAGCTGTGTGTTACTTAGCCCTGTTTGTCTCAGTTTTCTCATCTGTAAAATGAGTTGGAAAAGGAAATGGCAAAACACTCCAGTATCTTTGCCAAAAAAAACAAATGGTGTCACAATGAGTTGGATGTGACAATGTCAAGAAATCGGGGGACACCCTGTTTTCCAGAGCTAAGGCCCAACAAGCAATCTGTGCCCTGAGCTTGGCATAACAACAATGCTTTGAGCTCACCCTCTGGATTATCTCAGCCACAGCAAAATCCCAGGATTATTTCGGATAATGATTGTATTGCTTTGACCAGCACCAGGTATTCTCTGAGCTTGGACAAGCACCTGCTATATCCATGTTCTGGTCATGAAGCACTGATATAAATCAGATTTTTCACATAGTTGTTACTTCTCATTATCAGGGCTATATCACTGCTCAGCCACAGGCATAAGTATTGAGATCTGCCTACACCAAATCAGGTCCCCACTCAGGGTAGGCCTCCGGCACATGTGTCCTTGCTTGCAAAGTGTTTCCTTCACTTTGAAATTAAACTTCTGTTTGACTCCTGACTCACTTATCTCTAGCCTGCTCTGTTCAGCTCTGGCTACCAACAGCTAGTTAGAGACCTGTTCCATCTGGTTGACAACCGAAACCACTAAACAACAAAAAATTTATTTCCCCTCTTCCCAGTCCTTTAGTTCTCTGTTTCATAGTGTGACTACCACGTCTTCCAGTTTTTTCATCCATTCCCTTCTCTTATCTTTTTCTCTTCTAGGATTCTCAGGTGTGAATGTTGTAGCCAGGCCCAATCCTAGACAACATGGGAAAGGATGATCATTGACACCTTTCATCTTTTTTTCTTTACCTTTCTCTGTATTGCCCCACTCCCTAGTGCTCCTTGATTCTCAGGCTCACCACAGCAGTGTGTAACCTAAGCCAGGTTTCTCTTACCTTTACAAAATTCACTTGACCTGTGTGTCATTTCCCTAGGCCCTCCAGGGTGGGGTGGAGGTAAGGATGATTTTGTAATGAATGGGAAGGGGCGCTTTAAAATCACACTCTTTACATCATTCCGAATGGGGATTCTCTCCTTTCCTGTATCTGCAGCCAACTCTGACCCAACAAAAATAACTCCCAAGAGAAATGAATGCAAAGGATCAAGTCAGAAAACATCAAGGCATTAAAAACCTAAAATTTGTTGTGTTAAGCAACCTCTATTCTACTTGAATAAAAGGTCTTTTGAGCACAGAGGGAGTATGAAGAGCCCCTTGACAGAGCTTCATGGCTCTGGCTATATTGTCCCACATTTTCTACTTCTAGTAAATGTTCACCCATGTAGCCTCACATTGAAAAGACATTAAAAACACAAGAAGCAGCAATAACTTTGGACAAGTATCACACATGCAGTGAGAGAAGGAGATTTAAGAGGGACAGAGGAATAGCAGGATCACAGATTTAGGGACCTAGTAGTCTTCTTATCTAACTCCCTCATTTTATAGATGAGGAACTGAGGCTTATAGAGGACCAAGGTCATTCAGGTTGGAAGGGTCAGGATCAGAAAATGAGCCAAGGTGCTCCTGATTCCTGGTTATCTTTATTTTGCAGATGAGTAAAATGAAGTGAAAGATTAAGTAAATTTCCCATGGTCAGTCACACAGCTAGGAAGTATAGAAACCAAAATTTAAAACCAGGCTTTCAAGCTGAGATGAATAAAAAGCTGAGAATGTCTCTGGGTAATTAATAATCAATTTATTAGTTAGGCTAACAATCAACAAATTGATGGTCAGTGGTCTCTCTTAGTAGCCAAAGACAAAGGACCATGGAGATAGTTGAATGCTTAAATACCTTTGGGAAAATGGGTGCCCCTGACAGGCTGAGATCAATCCTGATTGGTGAACAATCAATGAGGGGGTGGACATATTAATGAGGAGGTAGGCCAAAAGTCTTCAGCTACTTCTGATGAGAACTTGACTTGATCATGAGACTCAGCCTCCTAGCACTCCCAGACAAGGACAACAGGATCCATTTCCACCCAGGCAGCTTAAGTTGAACTATGTTTCAAGGGCCTGAGCCCAATGCAAGATTAAGGAGAATGCTAAGGACTGGGCTTTGAATGAGGAAGCAAAAAGAAAAAACCCTGGACCCGATATTAATAATTGGTTATTAATAATCATTTCTCTCAAACCTCAGAATCTACCGATCTTCTGCATTTAGTAGAAAGGCGGACCTCTGCAACAACAGTACCATCCTTCACCAGTGGACAGAATTCACTCTCTGTCTGAAGAACAGCCTCAGGAGCTCTGAACCAACATACAACAAGAAAATCCTTCTTCAGGGCTTCTGAACCAACAGCAAGGATCCAGAGCCTCTGCAACAACAGCACCGTCCTTCACCAGTGGACAAATCTGGCAAAACAACAGACAAAGTACCAGCATAACAGCCATGTTTCCTCAGTCCTTGGCAGCTCTGGGTGGCAGCTCTCAAAAGTCCTGGGAAATTCAAAGTAGCCCTCAGCAATCCTCTCCATCTCTCTCTGCCTCCAAGATGCTGCTTCCAAAAAGTTCTTCTGCCTCTCTCTTTGCTTGTGTCTCTCTAAATTTACATCACCAGCTCCTCCCAGTTCAGCACTCTCTTTTCACATCAACAAGTCCATCCCACAAGTGGGATTGACAAGCTCTGGGTTTTAACACAATCAATCCAAAAACCAAGCCAATACAGGGGGATCTTGAAATTCCATTACTATTACAGTTGGGCAATCAGAGAAAAGGAGGGAATCAAAAGGATGATGTGAAATTCTTAGACAAAGTCTGCAGGACTTTCATGTGCCTTAGGGAATTCCTTGGCCATTTCTTAGAGGTATTCCTTGGTTTAAGGAGTATAAGATGTTTGGAAACCTTTCATTTCTTCTATGCCCTTTAATTTGAACAGTAACTGAGGGGGAGAGAATTGACAGCTCTTGCAGCTTAGGGGAAAGGAAAGGTAAAGAGAAAAGACCTTTTCAGTATCTTCTTTAATGTCAGATTTCTTTAGGTCTGATTTAAGATAGTTAACCTTTTCTTGGAGAGAAGTAAATTTAGATTTGGATTCTCATTTTAGTGGTCTGAAGAAGCCACTGAAAGAATGCATTCCATCCTGGAAGCCTAACCTTTGGGTTAACGTGGTCTAAGTGTGTGAAAAATTATTCTTATTCCTATCGAATTATCCCCAGAGGGGCCAGCAATGTTTCAAATCTCTCTTAGTCAGACTTTGTCAATGGTCTTGATATTTATAAATTTGTGGTCCATAATTACAAAACATAGCTGGCAGCTATCCTTTTAGGGGGACCTACCAGAACAGACCATGAATTGCAGATGGGTCCTCTTATAACCTTCTAATAAATCTTAAAAACCCAACCAAAAGGGATGGGAATCCACGATTCAAAAGATCCCTTACCTGAGTCAGAAATTCTGGCCCGAGTCCAGACTGGACACAAGGGGTTCCTACTGGTACCAAGCATCTGAGGTTGGGTCACAGTGATAGGTTGGGAAGGGGTCTTCAAGTTCTACCCTTGACTACAAATATATCAACCTCCAATAACCATTCATAAAGTAGTGGAGCAAAAGAGATAAAGAAATTGCAATTCAAGGTAATTCAAGGTAGAAGAATTGCAGTTCTGAATACCACAGAGTGGGAGGTACAGGAATGCCAACCAGAACCACCTGATAGTCACAGGAAGAGGAAGGAGAGATCTATTGACGAAACACCAGGAAGCAAAATGTTTACTACTTTAGCCAGAGCTTCCTAACTTAGACCAGTACTGAGCAGAGGGTGGGGAACAAGAGTGAGAAAAGCACATGGGTTGTCCTCTCGGTGTGCATGTCACAGATCTTGGAAAGATCACAAGGCTGGTCTCAATCGTCTTGGCCATTTTGAGCTGATGGATGACCAAGAGTTTATTCCTGTTGAAATTCATCTTCTCAGATTTAGTCCAAAGTTCTTATTCAAATCTTTTTGGATACTGACTCTGCCATCTATTATTAACTACTGTCAGCTATCCTTTTAAGCTTTGTTTCATATGCAAATTTGATAAGCACACCATCTGTGCCTTTATCCAAATCACTGATATAATATGAAAAGGCACAGAGCCAAGCACAGATACCCGGGACACTCTTCTGGAGACCTCCTCCCACAATGACATTGAACTATAAACACAAATTCTTTGAGTCCGGCCATTCAGCCAGTTTTGAATTCATCTAATTTATCCAATTGGCATCTTGATCTCCATCCAAATCAGTTAATATACTTTATCAAAAGTTTCATTAAAATCTGGATAAACTATATCCATATCATTCCCTTTATCTACTAGTTTTGTAATCTTTCAAAAGAGGATTAGATCAGATTGACATGACCAACAGGTCATAACTTAATGAAGTCAATGCTGGCTACACATTTCCTTTCTAGATGTTAGTCAACCACCTCTTCAATGATTTGTTCTAGAATTCTCTGAAGGATTAAGGTAAAATTCACTGCCCTATAGTGTGCAGAATGTTCTCTCCCTTTTTTGGGGAAAATAAGTACATTTGCCCTTCTATAATTTTTTAGTATCTTTTCTTTAACTTTTTTATTGCTATTTTTTAAATTCTGAAGTCAAGAAGGACTAAATAAAACATGAATTTCCATATACATAGTAGAATAGAATGAGCAGCTTCCTTTAAAGTGGATAATAAATTCAACACAGAACTATCAAAGTTGTCTTGACTGTCTGTGGTTCTTTCGGGCCTTCCTTCTGTTCTGTGCATTAATTTTTTTTTCATAGTTTCAAATAGCTTTCTTAAATTGCTAAGCCAGACAGCTAGGTGGCACAGTGAGTAAAGCGCCGGCCCTGGAGTCAGGAGGACCTGAGTTCAGTTGTGCCCTCAGATACTTAACACCCACACCCACACCCACACAAAACCTAGCCGTGTAACCTTGGGCAAGTTACTTAACCCCAATTGCTCTCCAAAAGGCAAATAGATAGGTAGATAGATAGATAGATAGATAGATAGATAGATAGATAGATAGATAG
>NW_027185793.1:11419098-11442624 GCF_028583685.1 Petaurus breviceps papuanus | reverse complement strand
ATAGATAGATAGATAGATAGATAGATAGATAGATAGATAGATAGATAAAATAAAATTGCTAAACCAATTTACAGTTAAGACGGGTGGTGCTACATGGAAGTAGGAGATTAAGCAGAGCATGAAGGCCAACAGGGTGCCACTCTACCTCTAGCAAGGCCTTAGATACAAACAGATCTTTATCTGGAGTTCAAGGGTGTTTGTGCAACACAGGTGGAAAGTCCCCTAACTACTGTGGCCTAACAGGTGGTCTCCAGGGACCCTGGTAGGGGCTCCCTTATGGCAGGTTGCAACTAAGAGGGGGCTTTGGTGTCTATAATTTCTGGAAGACACTTCAATAGCAGGCAAATGATTCAACATTTTAGGGAACACAGGTATGCCTTTGGAGTCACACATGACTTTGGGATGCTTTGGAGACAGAGGGGTTACCTTACCTGATTTTAGTCCACTATAAAAAAAAAACAGTCAGTAAGTCAATTGGCTCCTTGACACTCTTCTCCTGCCAAAGGAATTGGTCATTATCAAGGTTCCTAGTCACTCCAGAGAGGATTTTTTGCATGCTCAAGGGAGCATATTTGCCAACTAGGCAGTCCATTAGGCAGCCTTCAATCCTTGGTTGCTATTATTCTCTCTCAGATCTCCAGCCCCAGACCCTATTCTCTGAATTTCAGCCCTAAGGAAATGGCAGCTGTGCAGGCTACAATGACTACTGGGGCCAAGGAGTGCTTATGCCAGGAGGGCTTCATCAGGGACCCTCAGTCTGGACTTTGGGCAGGCCTAAATGGCCTCACAGTTTTGCCTGATTTTCTGTGCTTTCCCATGATAGAGTTCTTGCATTCCTTTAGCCACTGGAGTGCCAACTTCTCAGTTTGGTCCACAAATATTGGTGGGGAAAGTTCTGACAGGCTGCTAAAGTGACTTATCAATCATGTATTATTTGCCCTAAGCATAATGTCAGCAAATCTTTATTGCCACCCCCAAGTAAATTTCACTACCTTGATGGCCCTTTCCACATCTGGCAGGTGGACTTCATCCAGCTTCCAACTTCTGGATACAAATGTGTTATGGTTATGGTCTATAATGTCTTCCTGGTGGGTGGGCCAACCTCCTCTTTGAAAGAATATTACCTGCTAGTGCATCCTTTGAAAGAATTGTGGTGACAGGGGATCCATTTTACCATAAATGTTTCTGATCTCTTGTCTATTTGGTCCATTTTGTAACACCTCCATTGTGCCCGTCACCCACAGTCTTCAAGGCTAGTGGAGCATTTAAATAGAGTAATAAAAACACAGCTGTCCAAATGTTTTCATGACTTTGGAATCTTATGGCCCAAGGCCCTACCCCTGGTCCTCCTCAATCTCTGGGCTGTCCCTTTTGGGAAACATAAATTTTCACTTTGAAAATTGTTACTGGAGAGAGGATTCTGGGAAGATAGCAGAGTAGGTCAGAAAATTCCAAGCTCTCAAGATTTTCCCCCACATACTATTGTGCTATAAGAAATGATGAGCAGGTGGACTTCAGAAAAACCTGGAAAGACTTAAATGAACTGATGGTGAGTGAAGAGCAGAACAAGGAGAACATTGTATGCAGTAACAGCCATAGTGTACAGTGACTGATTTTGATAGACTTAATGCTTCTCAGAAATGCAAGAACCTAAAACAATTCCAAAGGACTCCTGATGGAAAATGCCTTCCACATCCAGAGAAAGAACTATGGAGTTGCAGTGCAGAGAGAAGCAGACAATTTTTTTTCTTTTTTTTTCTTTTGTTTTTCTTTCTCATGGTTCCTCCCATTCATTATAATTCTTCTATGCAACATGACTAATGTGAAAATGTGTTCAATAGGAATGTATGTGTAAAGACTATAAAATATTGCACGCTGTCTTGGAGAGGGAGGGGGGAACATTTAAAACTTATGGAAGTGAATGTTGAAAACTAAAAATAAATAAACTAATAAAAGTTAATTAATTAAAAATATTTTCCTCACAAAAGAGATGAAATAATGCCTCAGGATGAACATTGAGTTGTAAAAATAAATAAGTAAGGACAGAACAGGGATCCTTCTTGGACAATAGAACAAGATCAGAAGAAAAGTCCCAGGATGAGGTTTGGTCCCTGTGAAGAGTAAACACTTCCAGGCTAGGTCTCCTAGGTCCTCCAGGCTGGGTTGGGAGGTTGCCTTAGTCCCAGCCTCAGGAACTTTTACCCCCAGGACAGTGAAGAGTATGGTATCTGAGCAGAGGAAGATCAAGGGAATCTCTGCCGACAAGGAATGTCAGACCCAGCTGTGCAGCAGAGACTTGGGGGAGGGGGCAGGGAGAGGAGAGGGCAAGACTCAATGAGCACATAAGCAGTGGGGCAGGGATGCTGCTGACTGTGGCTACTTACTTGGTTCCAGTTCCAGGTTAGAGGGGAGAACTGAAGGAGGATCTGAGGCCAGAGGCACCACCCCCCATACCTCAGGACTAGAGATGATTATAAAAACTAAACAACTACAAATTTTTTAAAAGTGCACAGGCAAAGGAGAAAGAATCTAACCATACAGAGTTACTATGGAAATAGAGAAGACTGGGGTTCATCTTCAGCAGAGGATACCGAAGCAAAGAAACCTACTCCCCAAAATAACATCAAATGGTCACCTGCTCAAAAAGAATTCACAGAAGAACTGTAAAAAGACTTTGAAAATCAAATCAGAGAGATTGATGAAAAACTGAAAATAAATAAGAACAACCCAAGAAAAACAAGAAGTTTATGAAAAGAAAGTCAACTAGAAAAGGAGATCCAGAATCTTAAGGAAGAAAACAACCCTTGAAAATAAAAATTGGGCAAGGGGAAACCAGTGTAGTTATAAGAGATCAAGAAATAATAAAAACAAAATATAAAGAATGAAAAAGAAGAGACTATGAAAAATTTCATAAGAAAAACAATTGATCTAGAGAACACATGAAGAAGAAAAAACATAGGAATAATCAGACTGCCTGAAAGTTATGATAATAAAAAAAGAATCTTGATACAATAATACAAGAAATAATTAAAGGAAATTGTCCTGAAGCATTAGGACAAGAGGGGAAAGTAGAAACAGAAAAAAAATGTTACAGAAACAAAAAAAACAATCATCACCTAAAAGAGATCCTATGAGGAAAACCATTAGAAATATTATAGTCAAATTCCAAAACCCCCAGCTCAAGGATAAAATTGTTTCTTCCTGGCTGCTTGTAATATTCTCCTTAATCTGGGAATTATGGAACCTGGCTATAATATTCCTAGGAGTTTTCTTTTTGGGATCTTTTTCAGGAGGTGATGGATGGATTCTTTCAACTTCTATTTTGCCCTCTGGTTCTAAGACATCAGGGCAGTTTTCTTTGAGAACTTCCTGGAGCATGATTTCTAGGTTCTTACTTTGATCGTGGCTTTCAGGTAGTCCAATAATTTTTAAATTATCTCTCCTGGATCTATTTTCCAGGTCAGTGGTTTTTCCCATGAGGTATTTCACATTGCCTTCTTTTCTTTCATTTGTTTGGATCTGTTTAACAGCATCTTGATTTCTCATAAAGTCATTAGCTTCCATTTACTCCAATCTAATTCTGAAGCAATGATTCTCCTCACTGAGCTTTTGAGATTCTTTTTCCATCTGGCAAATTTGGCTGTTTAAGGCATTCTTCTCCTCATTGCCTTTTTGAGCCTCTTTTGCCATTTGAGTTAGTCTATTTTTTAAGTTGTTATTTTCCTCAGTCAGGCTGTTGACTCTCATTTCATAATTTTCTTGCATCATTCTCATTTCTCTTCCCATTTTTTCCTCCACTTCTCTTATTTGCTTCTTAAGGTCCTCTATGGCCTGTAACCAGCTCATATTTTCCTTTGAAGTTTTTGGTGCAGGAGTTCTGACTTCACTGTCTTCCTCCTGTTTTTTGCTCCTTTTTGTCCCCAAAATAGGAGTTTAATGTTGGAATCTTCTGTCTACTTTGTTTCCTTTGCCTAGTTATGTCACCCCTCAGTCATTGACCCCTGGTCTTTTTGCCACAGTAGGACTCTGCCACGAGACGGAGGAGCTTTCGTCCCAAATGCTGGGGTTTTCTCAGCTGCCAGAAGTATTAGATGGGTGCCCTCTCTGAAGCCTCCAAACTCTCTGGCAAGCTGGACACACACCCCAGGACCTCCAACCTAGACTGAAATCTAGATCCAAGAAGGTTAAAGCAGGAGTGATTATCCCTCAGACTGGTGCTTGGTCTCCCTACAATCTGCAGGTCAGGAGCTGAAGCTGCCCTTTGGTGTTGTCTGTGCCAGGGTCTCAGTGGCTTCTCGCCCTGGGGGCAGAAGCCACACACTCTCACTTACTGGGTCTCAAAGTCCAGACTGCACTGACCTCTCACTTTGTCCTTCACATCTATGTGTTGATAAGTCTGGAAACAGCCACAGCTGCTGCTGATCTGGAGTCCCTCCACCTGGTGGCTGATCAGGCCCGCCCTGAGGCTAAAGCCTAGGAGTGGAGCTGGGCTTGGCTCCCAGAGAAATGCGTTGGTGATTCCTGCTGGCCTGCCAGCCTGTCCTCAGAGGGAGGTTAGCTTCTCTGTGTCATTTTGTGGGTTCTGCAGCTGCAAAGTTTGTTTAGAGTCCCCTTTTTACATGGATGGGGAAGGTGGAATCCGGAGCAGTGGGGAGGTCCTGCTTCTACTCTGCCATCTTGACTCTGCCAAATAAATTTCTTTTGCTCCATGACTTTATGAATGGTTACTTCAGAATGACTCTGGACACCACTGTCTCCTAGTATTGTCCTCCTACTTCTCTGACCACTCCCTTTCCTGTCTTGTTTGCTGATCTTCCTCCAGATCACACCTTTTAGCTATAGGTGTCCCTCAGGGTTCTGTCCTGGGTCCTCCTCTCTTCTCTCTCCATACTATTTCACTTGGTGATCTCATCAGCTCCCATGAATTTAATTGCCATTCTATGCTTATGATTCTCACATCTCCCTATCTTGCCCCAGTTTCTCTGCTGACCTCCAACTGCTAATCTCCAGCTGCCTTTCAGACATCTCAGACTGGATGTCCAGTTAGATATCTTAAACTGATCATGTCTAAAACAGAACTCATTATTTTTCTTCCTCCCCTCCCCTTCCTCTTCCTCCTCCTTCTCCTCCTCTTCCTCCTCCTTCTCCTCCTCCTCCTCCTCCTCCTCCTTTTCCCTTCCCTAAAGCTTTAGAGAGCAACATCATCCTCCCAGTCCCCAAGGCTCCCAACCTGGATTCCTCACTCTCTCATCCTCCCAGCCTCCCATATCCAATCTGTTCCAAGACCTGTCACCATCACCTTTGCAGCATCTCTCCAATACTCCTTTTTTCCTCTGACATACCACCACTTTAGGACAGTCCCTCGTTACCTAACACCTTAAGTACTGCAATCACTTGCCTGCTTCATGTCTCTTTCCACTCCAAATCCACCGTCCATTCAGCCACTAAAGTGATTTTCCCACAATACATCACTTCCCTTCCTGCCCCCCGCCCCCAACTCTAGTGACTTCCTATTGCTTCTAGGATCAAATACAAAATGCTCTATTTGGCGCTGAAAAGTCTTTGTAAAGTAGCACCCTCCTACCTTTCCGCTCTTTTTATACCTTGTTCCCAACTGGTATTCTTCAACCCAGTGGCACTGGCCTCCTGGCTGTGCCATAAACAAAGCACTTCAGTTTTCAATTCTAGGCATTTTCTCTGACTGTCCCTCATGCCTGGAACACTCTTCCTCCTCCTCTCTGACTCCTGACTGCCTTGGCTTCCTTTAAGTACTAACTGAAATCCCATTTTCTACAAGAAACCTTCCCCCAGTCCTTTTAATTCCAGTGCCTTCCCCCTATTAATTATCAATTTATCCTGTGTATACCTTATTTTGTTTATATTTGTTTGCATGTTGTCTCTCCCTTTAGATTATAAACTCCTCAAGGGCAGAGACTGTTTTTTGCCTCTTTTTGTATGCCTAGCGATTAGTGAAAGTGCCTGGCACACAGGAAGTGCTTAATAAATGCTTATTGATTAATTTTAATTGATTGCTTGAATGGAGATCACACTGGACAAAGTGACTGAGTATGTCTAGGGCTGCGTGGGCTCCTGGCACACACAGCTGTCTTTTGAAAAAAAAAAAGTCCTTGAGGCAGCTAGGTGGCACAGTGAATAGAGCACTGGCCCTGGAGTCAGGAGGACCTGAGTTCAAATCCGGCCTCAGACACTTAACACACACAAAAAAACTTGCCGTGTGACTTTGGGCAAGTCACTTAACCACAATTGCCCTCCAAAAAGAAAAAAAAAAGTCCTAAGATTACCTAAATAAGAAAGAGAATAGAAGAGAAAGGAATTTGCATATTTGACAGTCTCTGAAAACACATGCTTCAAAATGAGGCTAGAGGACCATGCATGGCAGGTTTTTGAGTACACAAAAGTGCATTGTATGAAATATTTCAAAAATCTAATTTGCAAAGGCCATTGGCATTGCTTGGGTGCGTTTGTAAATCAGGCAGTCGCCTAAGTCATCTTGCTTGATTGAAGCTGTAATTTCCAGGAAAAAACTCAAAATACCAGAACATTAATTTTTTAAAAAAGCACTTAAAAAAAAACCTGTATGTGTGTGTGTGTGTGTGTGTGTGTGTGTGGCCTGGGGGGGGGGGGACGGGGTTCTTTCATCTAGAGAGGATAAAATCAGGGGCACTTTGTCATTTGTAAGAGTGCCTGAACCTTTTTTGCATGATTTTCCCAGAAAACAAATACTTCAAGTTGTGAACAAATGACTCGGTTTGTTTGCTTTATTACAACCCATCAGGAAATTTTTATTTATTATCCTCTCAGTTTCCACTAACCCCTTTGATATGAATATAGACTGTTCTTAGTTATTTAATCTGCTCACCATTGTTTATTCCCCAGTCTTAATAAAACCTTAGCCAGCAGAATGACTTTTCACCACTTTTGCTATAAAATGCCCACAGCATCTGTCAGGAGGACCAGCATGACAAGGCCAGCAATCTGTTCTCTGCTGAACAATTGCAGTGTGTGTTGGTGGGGGGTGAGCTGAATTCCATGCCCTGTTCCATCTAACATTGCCTCTGCCCCACAGCTCCTCTCACTCCCATCCCCCCAGAACAGAGGGTCATAGACGATGCAATGTCAGCATCTTTGAGTTTGCTTCTGAGACAGATGACAAGGATGCTTAGGCAGGAATGTATGGGTCTCACCAGCTGCTTCTCAAAGTTTTGTGGCTCAGAAGGTCAGGGAGGTGTACGTAGTGTCTTTATTAGAATGAAGCCTGAACGAACTGGAATTAAGCTCTTCCATTAGCTGTGTGCCCTTTATAAGGTCCCTTAACCTTTTCCACTTTCACTGGCTCATCTAACTAGGAGCAAGCACAGGTTACTTTCTGAGGTTTATGACCAAGGTACAACCCAAGTTCAGTTCCAGTTCCCTATCCATGGAAATTTACTGCTTTGTGATTTCACTGATAGCAGGTCACCTGGAGGCATTTTCCCATTCTTGTCACATACACCTTTCGCGTTTTTTATCTTTCTTCTATGGGATTAATTTGGTCAATTAAATGATCTTCCCATAAAGCTTGCTGCTTAACTGAGGTGTCAAAAAATCTTAAATCTAATATTTTATGAATTAGGGTGATGTGTCATACTTCTTTGATCCTTTTTGTAGTCTATGTTATGACCATCTGGATGCCTTCTTCCTCTTGGCATTTTGGAACAGCAGTCAAAACAAGTAGAAAATACTGAAAAAAGCAATATAGTCAAGCACATTACCATAATCTACAAACATTAAAACTGCAATACCTCATTCCCCTGACAAAGCTCATATTAAATAGGAGACTTGATAGCATAACAGCTAGATTCACTAGGCGTTCATCTCTGAGGAAGAGTTTCAGTATGAATTAGTTTTATTTTAATTTCATTAAAAAAAATAACTTCGGGTCCAATCATGATTTTTGAAAAATTGGCAGCCTTTCCTTAAGGCCAGTAAGCATGGGAGAGGTTTTATTACATTTGTCCAATCAAACCTGGTACAACACTAATGCTCAGATTGAAATTTATTTTGAGCTTTGCAGTTTATTGATTAGCCTATTTCTTCAGAATAGGTATAGATCTATTTTTTTAAATGAGATTTCACTCACAATATATCAATCTAAGCATCAAAAATTCAAGAATAAAATTCATTGTTGTAGAAGCTTTAAGAGATCTCTTCCTTCTCACCCCTGCCCCAGTCACACTCAACTGATATTTCTGAAATTCACCACATACTTTTTTTTGGCTTTTTTTTTTTGAGGGCAGTTGGGGTTAAGTGACTTGCCCAAAGTCACACGGCTAATAAGTGTGTCAAGTGTCTGAGGCTGGATTTGAACTCAGGTCCTCCTGACTCCAGAATGGTGCTCTATTCGCTGTGCCACCTAGCCGCCTCCACCACATATTTTAAGCAACTGAATTTACTATATCCCTTTCACAGGCACCACCCTAACTTGGGGGTGGAGGGGTGGGAGGGAAAAAATCTAAAACTGTCATGTGTCTCATAACTTGGAAGCATTAGTTTAATTCTAATGTGAAAAACAAGTGGAAAATAAATGATTTATAGATTGCTTGTCTATGAAGTACACAGTTTAGTGAGGGGTAGATTGAGCATTTTAACGAATCAATGAACTAATATTTATTGATCATTTACCATATATAAGCTAATAGGCTCAAGGTTATAGGACACAAAGTAAAAGAGAGGCAACAATGACTTGGTTGAAAATGCCTGGACCAGGAAACAGAAGACTAGAGTCCTAGTATTGGTTTCTCTAATTACTAAGTAAACTAACTAGCTTAATCTCCCTGTCTTTCAGTTCCTTGTTAGTAAAATGATGGTGACAATATCTCCTAATTCTAGTACCTTCCCTCTGTTAATTATTTTCTATTTATTCTCTGTATAGTTTGCTTTGCATATTGTTGTTTGTCCTTCATTTTTCGAAGAGGACCGATGACTGCACGAGTGAAATCTTGACTTGCATGTGAATTGGATTTAAAGGAGACAGAATTGTGCCAAGGAGTCAGCCTCCCTCTCTATTCCAGAATCATTAAAGTCCAGTAGCAAGACAAAAGTCTGGATGACTGGTGATGGCCCAGGATGCAGTGGATGACCTTGGCATCTTCAATATCTGAGCAAGCTCTAAGCTCTTCACAGTTCCTGCTTCAGTCACCTTCATGAGAACAAATTGTTCTAATCTACCCATTCCACTAGGAAAAGTCTTCACATGGCTGAGGTAGACATCCACCTAACTCACTGGTGGGTTTGAGGCCCATTGGTTACCTTCATCCTGGTTTAGCCTGTCTGCCAAGACAGTTTTACTGGAGTGTGTCTGCTGTATATGCTGCAGCTTCTAGGAGCCACAAGTGAGAGTTGGGTGGCACATGGACACCAAAGATGGATGAGCCACCTGGAAAAGCATCTGGTAAGCCCTCACACCAAAGGGAAGTTAGGAAGATAAAAAGGTTTTGGGGAAAAGATAATAGGTTCAGTTTTGGATATTTTGAGTTTAAGATGTTTGTAGGATATCAAGTTCTGAATAATCAATGGGAATGTGGAGATTGAGTAGTTGGAGGTCAGTAGAGAGGTTACTAGATAAGTAGATTTGAGAATCATCAATATAGATATGATCATTGAATCCAAGGGAGCTGAAGAGATGACCAAGTGAAGTCATACAGAGAGAGATGAGAAGAAAGCCTAGGATGAAGCCCTGCTCTTGTTTCAATAGTCTGGGTAACTGATGTGAAAAACTTGGGGATTACAGTGGACTGAAAAGTCATACAAATCAAGACTAGGCAGCCAGAAATTCTAATGCAAACTTAGAATAGATGATGTCAATAGAAACATCATGTCTAGACTACTGAGGGTGGTAATCCTGGCTGTCCTCTATCCTGGTCAGAGCCTACCTATGATATTGTGTTAAATTCTGGGTCCATTTTAGAAAGGACATTGACAAGTTGCAGTGCATTTTGAAGATGTCAACTAGCATTGTGAGGGGATTAGAGATAAGGGTTGATTGAAGAAACTGGAATGTTTAACTTGGAGAAGTGGTGACTTGGAGAGAATGGATAAACGTAAGTCAAGTTGAGTAGATACAACAACTGACCTCAAAAAGGACCTCTGTATGTTCCTTTATAGAAGTTCTTTAGCTTTCTGGTGTCCTGCTTTGGCAGTCTGCTCCAGCCTATGGACTCTATAGAATAATTTAAAATTAATAATTGATTGAAATGCTCATCTTCAGTTAAAGGTTATCAAAAACAAGATATAATATTTTTTCCCATCCAAGATCACAAGCCCTCTGAAATCTATTCACACATCCCTTGAAGGTCTGTGGACCCTAGGTTAACAAACTCTGCTTTAGAGGGCAGAACAAGAGCCAATAAAGATCAGTATCAAGGAGGCAGATTTCAACTTAATATAGGAAAACCTTCCTGATGATTAGAGAGGTTTAGAAATGAAATGGGCTGCCTAGGGAGCTGGAGAGCAACATCTCACTGGAAACAGGAACTACCTTGGGACCATTTATTAGAACTGTTGCAGAGGAAATTTTTGCTTCAGATAGGGATTCAGCTTTGGATCATGCCTTGGGCTCCTCTGTGTTTTGCAATTCTGTGTTTCTACGTGTAAGGGTGACTGGCTTCCATGAGGAGAAATGAAAAGTATTTTTTCCAGTGTAAAGTAAACAGATCAAGGGAGCTGAGTTAAGGGGAAGGAAAGGTAGGGTAGATGAGTCCTAAGGCGAGGGAATAAGCATTTTTATAGGGAAGGGAATAAGCATTTTATATAGAACCTACTCTGTGTCATTCATCATGCTAAATGCTTTTTACAAATATTATTTTGTATGATCGTCACCACCTACAAAGTGGGTGCTATTATGATTCCCATTTTACAGTTGAGGAACTGAGGCAAACAAAGATTAAGTGATTTCCCCAGCATCACACAGTTAGTAAGTTTCTGGTGCTGAATTTGAACTCCGGACTTCAGGTCTAATGCTTTATCTACTGTGGACAGCTGCCTCTAACGGGAAATAGTTAATATTTCCCTTTGACTCAGGGGCTGGGAAAAGACCTGGAGTTGGCAATGAGTAGGTGTGAAAGTGAAAGAAAGTTAATGTTTAGATTGAGAAGGCTGATAATTGTTGTTTGTTGACAGTAGTCTTCATATTATACTTGGTTGTTCATATTGCCTTTTTGATATCAATATAGACTACATTTTTTCCTTCTAGTTGAGCCTGTACAAAACATCATCATGCACTCGTTGATTTTTTTCCCTAGAGTCTTTAAGCATATCTTCCCTATATATAAATATAAATATATATATATATATATCCATATAAATATATATATCCTCCTAATATAAAAAGGGGATTGAATATAGAATTTACAGTCAGCCCTTTTTTTCTTTTAATTTGCCTTTCATTATAGGTCTGTGAATTTTTCCCACTGCTACCACTACTACATGTTGTGAGTCTATGAAAATACTAACTACATGTTTGTAACAGAATTTGTGATGCTTTAATCAAGTTGGGGAGGGCATAGTGGGGTGTGAGGATGCAAAGGCAAATTTTTGCCGATAGAAAATACACACATACATATCTCTATATAAATTAAAAATAAATCCTATGATCCTCTGCTCTGTTTCCATGGTTACTGTAATTCAACATCATAACAAACCTTTATAGATATCTGCAAACTGTCAAATCTGAGCTTAAATCCTTCTCTCCTTACAAACATGCATACAACTTAATATCAAAAAACAATTACAGAATATACTCTGGTTTTCTTTTTATAAAAAGTATGTAGTGTCCTTCACTTCACAAGCAATTTTTCATGGCCATAAATTGTCTAATAAACCCTTTGAAGTAGGGGTGACTTTTTCTCACAACCTCATCTTCTCATATAGTCTTTGCTTTAAAAAAAAAACTCCCCATACAAGAACTGTTTGGGTGTAAAGTAAACAACAAATGTCCACTATAGGTTTCATTGCTATGACAAGGACCTGATGGAGAGTTTCAACTGGTGGAAATTCCAGTTTTCCCTTAGATATTTCTAAAATGACAGGACTACTGTCCTAAGTATTTGAAATTTCCTCTTAACTTACCACCATTTTGCCTTTTCAGACTCCTCATATATTTTTTAAGACCAAAAACTGTACCCAGATGACATTATAGTTTGCATATTTCTCATTGATCAATGTAAATTACCATCAGGAGATAGAGAATACTTATTTCCCTGTTCTTCTTCACCCTTGCAAATTCTTTAATTCTTTAAATTCTTTAAAAAAAAAGTATTAAGGAATGAGGAATAAAAAAAAATAACAGTGACTGCTTTTCAAATTTCAAGAAGACTACTACTTTGTAGATTATTATTTTTGCTGCATGGTAGTAGAGTTTTCCATTCCAGTAACTTTGCAGTAAGGCAAAGTCATATAAGTGTTTCTAGAATCAATATTTTAGATGTATGCATCTGTCTCAGACAGCAAATTTCACAGTGGTATTGCTGTACCATGTGTTGCCCTTTGCAATTGTTGGGATTTCTTATTTGTTGTTAGGCTAAAAGATGGTGTGATTCTGACTATCCCATTTCTACTACAGCTACACAAGATTTTTCATCCTTATTTTTGAGAAGATGGAGTTTCCCCTAAGACCTTGAGAAATGTCTTGTTTCTCTGTATTTGTACCAAGAAGTAGAAAGCAATTATCTATTTCCATTTCTTTCCTGTCACATTAGTTGACAAGGTAATCCCCCTTGGAGTTCTAGTAGATTTATGTATTCCTGTTTCTAATAACCAATGAATGATCCCTGTTCAAGAACTCTGTGTTTTCTATGCGTAAATGTAAGAAGGTAGTCTGCTGTCAAAAAGCTTCACAATAGGGATGTGTAGAAACTTGTTTGAGAATTTAAAAATATGTTCCATACAGGCAATGGATATTGAGGAGTTTTTCTTCTGTATTAATGGCCAATACCTCAGAGATTATGTAAAAATAGACACAATCAAGTGTGATGACTTTCATTCCATTAAACATGTGACTAAATGTTTTGTGGGTGGTAACTTGTACTAAATGCCTGTTATGAACTTGGAATCAGGAAAACCTGGGATCGAATCTTGCCTTTGACACTAATTCTGTAGTCATACCATAAGAAATTAATTTAACATCTCAATGCTTTGGTTTTCTGATCTGCAAAAGGAGGGGGCTTGGACTAGATTACCTTTAAGATTCCTTCTAACTCTAAGTTAGTGATTCTATGAAAATGTTTCTCTGTCTCCTCTAGTAGAGACTACGTTAAAAAAAATAGTAAAATGAAAGGGTATGCAGGGATTCAGACTGAATGAGTATTAATACTAGTAATATATATATTTAATTTATTTTCTTCTCAATTAGATTATTGTTTCAGCTTCCTAACTAGTCTTTCTTTTTCCAGTTTGTTCATTCAATCTATCTTCCATACTATGAACAATCTTCCAAAAGCACTGTTATAAATACTGTCACTCCTAGGCTCAAAAAACTTCATTGTCTCCATTCCAAAGGTCAAGATGGAAGGTGTAGGTGGGGTCTGGTTGGGGCTTTGGTGTGGGAGGGATGAAGGGGATGGGAATAATGAATCAGAATGAGGAATAAAGGTTTGTATGATGACCTACAGAGGTTTAGAAACACTGGGATGTTTAAGATATGACTAAGTGTGAACATCATTAAGTGGAAAGCACCTCTCCTCTCTCAAGAGGAGGCTGGAGATCAGGTAGAAGACAGCACAGAAGGAAATGGAAGTTGAGCTGGTGCAGATGGAGGTCTGACCCTGGCCTTGGGTCACCTTTCCTCTTTCTCATTGGCTTGGGCTACCTGGTCTACAACATTGATGAAGTCAGGAATGGCTGTAGTGATAACTTCATTTAGCTCTTTGTGGTCAGAAGGAATTGGTGGCACAGTGGATAGAGTGCTGGGCCTGGAGACAGGAAGACCTGAGTTAAAATCCAGCCTCAGACACTCATCAGCTGTGTGATCCTGGGCAAGTCACTTAACCTTTTTTTGTCTCACTTTCCTCATCTATTAAATGGAGCTAATAATAGCACCTCCCTCACAGGCTTGTTGTGAAGATCAACAGAGATGATATTTGACAGTGCCTGGCACATAGTAGGCAGCATATAAATACTTGTTCTCTTACATGATTATTTTCTTTCCTTCCCACTCTCACCCTCTCCCTTGAAGATCGCCATGAAGACTTCACTTCAATAGGAATTCATCCTTATGGAGCTAGACATGAATAATGCCTCATCTTAGCTATTTAAAAAGTGACAGAATATTCCCTTTCTGGAGATGCTAATAAATTTAGTTGACTCTGTAAAAGTACATTCCCAGGGAGCTCTCCCAGTCAGTGGAAGTCAGTTACAGAGAACAGCTAAGCAGTGGTTCAATATTGAACCTAATTCCCAGAGTATGTATGCTGAGATCATTTCCTTTTCTTTTACTGTTAATGCTTTGTAGTTGCAACACAGTTTCATTGTCTGGTCAGACACATTTGTGTAAAACAAATTTAGACAATCTTTCAAGTTTCAATGGCAGCCATTTGTCACAGTGGATATAATACCAGTCTTGGGGGTCATTAAGACCTGAGTTCAAATACAGCCCCAGACACCAGTTATGTGACTCTGGGCAAGTCACTTAACTTCCCTCACTTTTAGTTTTCTCATCTGTAAAGTGGGGATAATAATAGCATGCACTTCACAGGTTTGTTGTAGGGACTGAGGTTTTAATTTACATATAAAGTGCTTTGCAAACCTTAAATGTTGTTGTTATTACCACTGTTATTGTTATGTCCAGTCGAGGCAGAATTGGGACTGGAGTTAAATTGAGTCACATTTTTTGTTCAACATGCCCCATATGAACCTAATTTGTGTCTAACGAGAACATTTGAATTATATTTGGGGGTGTACTTATCCAGACTTGCTTATAGATGAATATGGAATTCGGAGCCATATATCCCCACTCACTGTGCACTTCTGCATTGCCCTTTTGATAACCTGCAATTTTCATTCTCTGGAGATCACGTTATTCCATGGTCATAAGCATCATAAGAAAAATGCTGTTCAAATGATGGCTATTTTAAAATGTTGGGAGCAATTTGGGATTGTTGAAAGTACTATGCAATTTCCAAAGTGCAACCCAGTGTTATTCTCTTCTCATTTCTGTCCTAAACCACGTTTTCCAACATTTTTTTTCTGTCCTGCCTATGACTTGGTTTGGTAGATCTTGTCACATTCTTCATTGAATTTCTTTTCTTTGCATCCTCTATAATACATATTGGTGCATAAACTATAATGATCAATGAATCAACATTCATTCAACAAGTATATATTAAATTTCTATGCCTATGTTCCTGGTACTATGTAGGTGGCTATGTAGGTACTACCGTGTTTCCCTGATAATAAGACACTGTCTTATTTTTTTTTTTTGGACAGAAAAACACCAGAGGGCTTATTTTCAGGGGAGGGCTTATTTTAATGAACATTGACAGCAATTTTAATAAACAGGTAAATGTGAACAAAAAAAAGGAACCTTTATTCAATAAGCAAATCACTGGGGAAGAACAGGATGACGCACTCACTGCTGCAGCTCTGATTAGATGCAGCTCGGAGCGTGGCGTGTGTTTCATGGGGGGGGACGGTGCATACAAAGGGTACCGTAATGTAGCATGTAGCGCAGGGGATCTCAATAGGGCTTATTTTAGGGGGAGGACTTATTTTAGAGGAATCTTACACAGTAAGGGGAGGGCTTATTTTCGGGATAGGTCTTATTATCGGGGAAACACGGTATGTAGGATATAAGTCCAAAGAATGATTATTTTTTACTTATCTTCATTATCTTAAGGTTATTATAAGCTCTAAAGGTTATTTGCCTTTGGTGAAAACCTAATCATTCCTTGCTCTCTTAGGCTGATATTAAGCTTATCTATTTTACTGTTATTGTTGAGTTGAGGCCCATGAAATTGTGTTTCTTGTTGACTTTGTGTGCATGATGAAGCCCATTCACTCAGTTCCTTTATTCACCTCTCAGAGAGACCCTTTTCTTCCATTTAATTGCAACTTCTTTATATTATTTGGTTTCATTTGTTGAGTGAGTATTTTCTTTTAAATAAGAAGTTTATTTAAACAACAAGATGCTTGGCTTGAAGAGAAGTCTAACTAAAAATGATTTCTTAATAGTAATTAATTTCTACTGAAAGACACAAGTTGTTCTTTAAGCAACAACTAATTTTAAAAAGTATGAATTGTCCTTGGTTTTACAACAATAAATGAAAAACATTGATTATGTAATAAACAATTTTTGGTGGGTTTTGATGTTGTTGTTGAACAGTGAGAGCAAAGTAAATAAAATACGGGAATATAAAGATAAAAGCTGATTGAGCGTGCCACTAATGAAGAAGGGGGAGGCGGTGTTTTCACAGAAGAGTTTGTTTTTTGTTTTATCTCTTTGCTGTCTCCATTGAGGCTGATCAAAATATAACCACCAGTCATTTGGTTTAAAACAGCCACTATAATAACAATAACAACCATGTGCATATATACAAGTTACTGTCTATAATAAAGGACTAGGGTTGTGGGAAAGAAGTATCAAAGAAGAGACCAAATACAGTGCAGTAATCAGGATAACTATTCTCTACTTGTGAATGTGTTTCTCATGAGAGCACAGATTTGGAATAAAATTGCAAGTTTCCTTCTGTTTACTGCTGGAACACATCAATTGTATCTTCACCATCCATTTCCAACTATTATACATAATAGAATTTTATTAGTTTACTAAATGCCTCTTAATCTTAAATTGAACTATAGAACCATCTTTCCCTGTCACCTTCAAATGAATGTGCTTGTTGCTTTCAATCTTGACTCCTTCCTTAGAGTTCTCATCAGTGATGGTTGATCGTGGGCCACAGCTTTACAAGACACCAGCATTGTATGAACTAAGGGAATCCCTCAGGTAGGTATTGGTTATGTTCCATTCAGCCACTCCTTTCAATAGAACTCTACTCTCAATTCCATTTTATTTGGGAAGGGGGGTGGGAATATGAAAGAGAGTGAAGCCAAGATTTGGAAACCTAGAGGAGATGTGAAAAGAATTCAGTAACAACCTGTACATGAGTCTTCATTGTATGGGATCCTCTTTATCCTAGAGTACACACAGGAAGGAATAAGTTTCCATACTTCCAAGAAATTATCTGTAAAATACTTTGAGTTCATTGTAATTACATCTTAGATTGGTACCTTTTTTTTCTCTCTCTCCCTTTAGAATATGATAGAGGTAAAAGTATTATAATTTTCTTAATTGAAATTTGAACCACTTCCCTAAAAGTTAGTAAAAAATATTGTATTGCCTCATGTAAACCTTAGTATCAATTTTTAAATTTTTGGGAAACTAAGTGATCCAGGTTAAGGCAAACTCTAGGTTACTTGATGGAACTGAGTGGGAACTATGTATTTTGAGGGATGCTTTATAATCAATATCCCTGCTAAAAAAAAGAGCTATAAACTAAGATGTATTATTTTAGTTGGCATAAATTCAGAGTATCCTGAAAAAAAAACACTAAAGCAATCCTAGGGGAATGCAAAATGGAGTAATTTCTCAAAACTCTTTTTCATCAATGCCCTCTGTAACTTAGATGTCACACTCAGGCACTCAGTCCATGGTATGATGAGATACACAATAATTCAAAGGCTGAACCATCCGTTGTTAGATTTAATACAGCTGTCATTCATTTGTGGGTACCCAATCTGAGTTCAAAGTGAATCCAAGCAGGGCATCCAGAGGGTTCACAACTCAAGATTGGTAGCTACCCCAACTTCTTAGGCTACTGATAGAGCTTTAAGTCATCCAGCTGATTGGATGTGTGCAAATTACACTTTTTGAGTACCGGTATTTTTCTGCTTTGTCAACCCCAGGAAACGAAGGGAGGGTAGATGTAGCAATGAAAGGGGGTAACTATTCTAATGGGAAAAAAAGGTACTAAATTAGCATTGCACCTGAAAACAGGCAAGCTCTATTTTCATAAGTATTGGGCATCATACTTCTTAGGCATCATACTTAGTTTTGTCCCCTCCCCCTACATTCCGTCTTTCCATCCCCCTTATTCCATTTACTTGTTCTATATTCTGTTGGCAGTTTAAACTCCTCCCACAAAAAGAAACACTAAATTGCTTTTAGATGCAAAATGTCAGTTGCTTCCCACAGAATAGGAAGTTCAGTCATATAAATGACTGTACAAATGACTATGGAAGCTAGTGCTCCATTTCCAACTTCTTGTCACTTAAAATAAGATTGTTCTTGAGCAGCTGTTTCACATTATTATGGAGTTCAGAAACTCATCCCACCAATTACAGCACAGAGCATACCAATGCTTCAAATACCTTTCATCCCTAAACAAATTGCATTGTCCAATCAAAATAGTCAAACATGAACAATGAGAAGCAGGCTGTATTTAGCATACTTCACATGTTTGGATTGACGTATGACCTAGGACAGGTGGAAAATGAGCATTGATGTTCCCAAATAAAACAAAAAATTTTCTGTGTGGTCACTGGACAAGTATGTAACTTCTCCAATGTCGCTTTCTTTCTCAGTAAAATTGTGGTCTTTTAAACTATAAACTGTAGTGAATTAGTATACTTCATGGCATATATACTTCCACAAACCATCCAATTCTATACAAAACTGAGATTACTGTCTAGTTCTAAATAGAGTCGACTTCTAGGTAATTTAGATGACATCATGAATCACCCTTTCAGGAAGTTTTAGTTGAATATTTACTTTGTTTTACAAGTGTCTACATGTGTCTGGAACTTTGTGTATCATGAGAAGGGAGAGACCTAATTATCCAGATGTGCTAAAGAATGAATCACATAAGAAACAAATAGCAAGGGGACTAGACTCTTTAAATATACATGTATGTATGTATGTATATGTTAATACTATGATGAATCTGTGATTTCACAGATGTGGGCACTTTGACAACATAAATTGCAACCTTTTAATCAACTTTTAAGCTGTCATTCTTGCCCATGTCTTTCCATAAATCCTCCATACAGAATTCACCTGGTATACTGGAGCTCTTCCTCTTTCCCTATTCACTTAGAGGTAGCATTATAGCACTTGGGCTAGCCATCTGCTTTCTCTCAGGACCACCTACCCTACTTTCCTATTTATACATGTCTAAAATAATGTCTTTTACATCTCTTGTGAAGATATATCACCCTCTCTCAGCTACTCCCAACTTGCACTTGCAAGTTGGTCAGAGGGGTGACTACTTTAAGAGTTGGAGTGTACCTATTAGCACCATCTTTGTACAAGTACTGCTCAAGAGCTCCCATTGGTGTGCTTCCCATGAACAATCCACCAGTAGATTCAATTGGCAAAGACATTAGTAAATATATTAAATTAGCAAATAAGTAAAATGGCATAACAATTTGAGTTGATGAAAACCATTTTGACAGTATGGCCCCAATCCCCCACCTCCTTCAGCTTCTTGCTGGGATGGTACCTTTAGGGTGAAGTTTCCTACTTCCCTGTTTCTCATTCCTCACTAATTTTTTAAAAGATCTCAAATATAACCATTTATTTAATATGAAAGGAACAGAACAATATAATAAATGCTCATATCAGTCAAATAAAGATATAATAAACAAATCACAGTCTACATATAAATCTTGGTTTCTTTTTCCTACTAATGGACTTAGTATCGGTGTGTTAGAGTGGGTACACACCTAAAGAACTCTGTCAGGGAAGCATGAGTGAGATAAACTCATTTACTTGAAGCAACTATTAACTCTGGAACATAAAGTTCGTCTTCTTTCTTTTTTTTTGTTGAAGATTTTTCAAATGCTTTATTAACTGCTGGTTAATATTCATTTCTGCCAGATTTTGAGTAAAAATTTTTCTTCCCATTTTTCCCCTACCCACTGCCCCAAAATAGCAGTCCTACAGGATATTCCCTCCTCCAATCTGCTCTCTCCCATGTCTTCTGCCATACCCCCTTAGACTTTTCCAGGGGGGCAAGGTGGATCTCTATGCCACAATGCCTGTATATCTCATTTCCCAATTACATGCAAAATATCATTAATAATAGTATTTGTATATTTTTAAACATCTGATTTTAAAACTTTGAATTCTAGATTCATTCCCTTCCTCCCTTATCACCCACCCTTACTGGGAAGATAAGCAATACAGTATAGGCTGTACATGTGTGGCTAATGCAAAACAATAACATAGTAGAAATATTGTAAAAGACTGACTATATTTCCCTCCCTCCGATCCCAACTCCCACTTGTTCTATTCTCTATTTTGATCCTGTCTTTTTCAAAAGTGTGTGCTTCCAACTTCCCTCTCCCTCTAGCCTGCCCTCCCTTCCATCATCCCCCCTCTCATCCCCTTCCCCCTTACTCTCCTGTAGGGTGAGATACCCTATTTAGTGTGTACGTCATTCCCTCCCTGAGCCAAATTCAATGAGAATAAAGTTTTGCCTTTTTTCCTTCCTGTTCTTCCCCTCCATTGTAACCATTTTCCCTTGCCTCTTCTGTATGAGAGAGTTTACCCCATTCTGTCTCTCCCCATTTCCTCTCATTATATTCCTCTCTCACCTCTTAATTTCTCCTTTTAAGTATCATCCCTTCCTATGAAATTGGTCCTGTGCCCTCTATGTATACCTGTAAACATACATACACTCATTCACATATGCATTCATATGCCCGTACACCCTCCTATATAGACATATCCACACACATACATGTCTACTCCCTTTAATTATTCTCATACTGAGAAATTTTCGTAAGTTACAATTATCATTTTTCTGTGAAGGAATATAAATACTTCAACTTTGATAAGTTCCTTATGATTTCTTTTCCCTGTTTACCTTCTCTTGCTTCTTGTATCTGAATGTCAAATTTTCTATTCAACTCTGGTTTTTCCATCAAGAATGCTTGAAAGTGGGTGGCTAGGTGGCCCAGTGAATAGCGCACCAGCCCTGGAGCCAGGAGGACCTGAGTTCAAGTCCAGCCTTAAACACTTAACACAAAAACTAGCCATGTGACCTTAGGCAAGTCACAACCCCAACTGGCCTCCAAAAAGAAAAAAAAAGAATGCTTGAAAGTCTTCTATTCCACTGACTGACTGAAACATAATACTCAGTTTTGCTGGGTAGGTGATTCTTGGTTTTAATCCCAGCTCCTTTGCCCTCCAGAATATCATATTCCAGGCCCTTTGATCCCTCAGTGTAGAAGCTGCCAGATTCTGTGTTATCCTGATTGTGTTTCCACAATATTCAAATTGTTTCTTCCTGGCTGCTTGTAATATTCTCTCCTTGATTTGGGAATTCTGGAACCTGGCTATAATATTCCTAGGAGCTTTCTTTTGGGGATCTTTTTCAGGAGGTGATGGGTGGATTCTTTCAACCTCTATTTTGCCCTCTGGTTCTAAGACAGCAGGGCAGTTTTCCTTGAGAATTTCTTGGAGAATGATTTCTAGGTTCTTTCTTTGATCATGGCTTTCAGGTAGTCCAATAATTTTTAAATGATCTCTCCTGGATCTATTTTCCAGGTTAGTGATTTTTCCCATGAGATATTTCACATTGCCTTCTATTCTTTCATTTGTTTGGATCTGTTTAGCAGCATCTTGATTTCTCATAAAGTCACTAGCTTCCATTTGCTCCAATCTAATTCTGAAGGAATGATTCTCCTTAGTGAGCTTTTGAGATTCTTTTTCCATCTGGCAAATTTGTCTTTTTAAGGCATTCTTCTCCTCGTTGCCTTTTGGAGCCTCTTTTGCCATTAGTTTTTTTTCCAGTTAGTCTATTTTTTAAGGTATTATTTTCCTCAGTCAGGCTGTTGACTCTCATTTTGTAATTTTCTTGCATAGTTCTCATTTCTCTTCCCAATTTTTCCTCCACTTCTCTTATTTGCTTCTTAAGGTCCTCTATGGCCTGTAACCAGCTCATATTTTTCTTGGAAGCTTTTGGTGCAGGAGTTCTGACTTCACAGTCTTCCTCCTGTTCCATGCTTTGATCCTTTTTGTCGCCAGAATAAGAGTGTAAAGTTGGGGCACTCTATTTTGCTTACTTTGCCTGCTCATGTTGCCACTCAATCACTTGACCCCTGGCCTTTTTGCCACAGTAGGACTCTGCCACCAGACAGGGGAGCTTCCTCCCAAACGCTAGGGTTTTCTCAGCTGCCAAAGGTATTAGTTGGGTGCCCTCTTTGAAGCCTCCAAACTCTCTGGCAATCTGGTCTCACATCCCAGGACCTCCACCCTAGACTGCAATCCAGATCCAAGAAATTTAAAGCAAGAGTGATTACCCCTCAGACTGGTTGCTTGGTCCCCCTACACTCTGTAGGTCAATAACTGAAGCTGCCACATGGGGGTGGCTGCACAGCCAAGGCTCCTCAGTGGCATCTCCCTCCAAGGGCAAAAGCCAACATACTTCCAGCTGCTGGATCTCAAAGTCTACACTGTGCTGACCTTTCACTTTGTCTTTTGCATCAATGTGTTGATAAATCTGGAAACAGTCACAGCTGCTGATGATCTGGAGTCCCTTTAGCCGGTGGTTGGTTAGGCCCGCCCTGGGGCTAAAACCTCAGGCTCCCATAGGGCTGGGCTCGGCTCCCAGAGCTCTGCTGGGAGGACTGCCAGGCAGTCCTCAGCAGGAGGTTAGCTTCTTTGTGTCATTTTGTGGGTTCTGTAGCTCCAAAGTTTGTTCAGAGTCCCCTTTTTACCTGCACTGCGGGAGGTGGAAGCCAGATCCCCAAGGAAGTCCTGTTTCTACTCTGCCATCTTGACTCCGCCCCCCTTTTGTCTTCTTTCTATATCAGAATCTATCCATACAACTTCCTTGATGTTTTCATTATTAAATTGAATTGATCCATGCTATATTTGACTGATATCTCACTTTGTATGGGTATCTCTGATAACTAGTTGATCTAATAGATAATTTCTCTAATTCTTTGCTTCTAAACTACTCTTCTGCTCAGCTGGACTTATTCTTCAACAGCAATTTTAATATCCCTCATTTCTAGCATCCTGTTTATTGATGCCTTCAGGTAAAGTTGGTTAAAACCTTTTCTTTTTGTTCTTCGGAGGATGGCTTTTTCTCCTTCATTTCTTAGGAACAAAATGTGAAATGAAGAGAAACATGTCTTCTCTCTTCTTACCCTGCTCCCCACCTGCCCTGTTTACTTCCTTCTCCCATTCTCTCCTTCCCTCCTTCTAGTTTTCCCTTCTCCAATTATTTATATGAAATCACTGAAACAGATTTCTCATTCCCCATTAAGCAATTTCTAAAATAACTCCAGTTTATTGCTCCTATAGGTAACAGGGAAGTTTCTCATTGGTACCATATTGGCTTTTTGCATCAAATTATATATAATTTTGAGACCTGAGGGACTCTGCATGAATCAGAGAAACTCCTCCCCCCACCCTCTATGCTACTCACTTCAGGAATGGAGGGTACACATTGGAACTATCCTTGC
>NW_027185793.1:11372561-11419088 GCF_028583685.1 Petaurus breviceps papuanus | reverse complement strand
TCTGGTGGTAGTAGTGGGGATGAAAGCATATTCCAGCAGATAGCTTTTTGGAGAAAGATAGGAAGGAGAGAGAAAAGGTAAGGTTCTTGAGAATGGGAATCTTCCTTGTAGAGCTTAGCAGCTATATACCTAAGAGAGTTAGGTTACAAGGTCTTGCACCTTTCAGGACCTTGAACAATAAGCTTGCTTAAGAAAAAGATATCAACCCCAAGGAAACCAAGGATTCTATTCTTCAGATGTTTCTGACAGTGACAGAAATTCATCTAGGAGAAGAAGTGGCAGGGGCGGACTCACAAATAGCCATACTTTTTCTGGTAACCACAACTCCCAGCTGCAAAATGGCAGACTGTGGAAGAAAGTGTAGAAGTACTGTGAGAAGGTGCTTACTAGCACTTGAGACACGTTTCAACAGAATCCCAAGGATTCTTTAGAAACCTGGATAGTTCAAATTATTGATAAAGACATCTAAATTATTCCCATTGTGGAAGACAAATGCATTGGCCTGGGGCCTTATAGACTGACTCCTTCCTGACTAAAATAATGGTCACCCAGAAGATAGCACAGAACCAAGCTTTTCCATTAGAATGGCATTGAAAGAAATGAAAGAACATGAAAGACAGACATGAAAGAAACATATGGTATTGTCCTTATCTACCAGGTCAAATCTTACCTCAGATACTTATTTTCTCCCAGGTACATTACTCTTTACTATGCCTGACTCAAGTAATAGCATTAACAGATAACTTCAGCAGGAAATGGTTCTGTCACTTGGCTCTAATAATACCTGATTGGGGTGGGGGGAGATTTCAACCAAATCTCCAAACTCCACAGAGGGAATGGTGCAGTTTATAGGTCAGGACCTGAGGGATGGGAAGGGGTTGTCACCCCAGCCTGAGGCTGGTGACATAACATCACAGTTGTCAAGGAGAAGTACCAATCCAGAGGGAAAAAGTGGAATTTTGGATACTATTGTTAGGTACCTCGATGGTAATGAAAGATTCTTGCAAATTCCACTGTACAAGTGGCATATCTACAATATTAGACAATACCGCAGGCAACTTTGAATCCTCCTTTCCCATGATGCTTCCCTCTCAGATGTACAGAAATTTAAGGTCAGGACTAAAATATTGTCTTTGTGACTAGTACTACAAACTTATATTTATACAAACTTAGGTCATGAGAATCAGAAGGGTACTTCCTTGAAACAGTTGGTATGCCCCTCTTGAACCTAGCAAACACCCCAAGGGTCTTAATTTCTGTGATGCCATTGCCTCCCCTACCTTTGTCCCTGGTAAATGATGTACTGTGAAGGTGGTGGCCTGGCTCTTCTCTATTTGTTGAGGATCCCCCAACTTTTATGAGAGGGTTGCCTGGGGAAAGGGGAAGGATGGTTGTTCCATCAATATTTAACCCTATCACTAGGGATGGAAGAAACTGAAAAAAAAAATCAGGAACATCTCCTTAAAACTAGCCCAGGTAGCCAATGAGTTTGCAGAAGCATTAGGAGTACAGGCCCACAATTGGGAGTTCCCTGGTCTAAATGATAATAAAAAACATCCTTGACTATCTATTAGCTAGCCAATCTGGCCACTAGAAAACCACCTGCAGCTATTATGAAATTAATATGGAGTGAGGCACCTGTTTCTCTAGGACACAGCCAGATACTGATATAGGGGAATTATTTATTCAGGCACCTGGGGTGTCTGAATCCCGAGGATCCCTGGATAACTCCAAACCTTGACCTTCTACATGACAGATTGTTATGGGAATGGGAATTTAAGATCTTCCCTGCCCCTAGGCCCTTTGATAAGCTTAAGTGACTCTGAGAACCTTCTTTGATTTGAAAATATACTCTACCTCCTAGTAGGCTGAATGTGGTCACCCGAAGCCTGTGGCAGGAGGCTTGTTTTTCAGGAATGCCCATGCCTTGTTTCTTCCTGATTGGGAAGTGAGTCAAGAGGTCTGTGACATTCTCTGACCCAGGAGAAGGCTATATATACTCTGATGTGAGGTTTTGTTTTGGGGCTCCCTTTGAGAAGAGTTGTATGATTTGACCAAATCAGACTCTGGGCAGCCATTGAGCCCCCTGGCTTTGAAAACCCAGATGTTGGTGCTTCCCTCTCTGGTAACTGATGAGGTATGGATGTAAGGGTCAGACAGTTGGAAGCCTGTCTGCTAATTTTCTCTGTATTTGTTGTCTGCTTATAACTTATTTGTATTCGCTGACGTTTGGGGTGCTGACCTTTTTCCCCTGAACTAGGTAAATGACATATGTTTGATTAAAGCAAGATTGTTAACCCATTTTGGGTTGCTTTCCTTTAGAAAAGCAGATCTAAGAATCTGTGTTGGCAGCCACCCTGGGTATGCTAGGGTGCTTGCTGCTACACAGATATAGCCATAATCCTACTTACAAACTGCAGTGTGCAACAAAACATCCAGGGTCACTTTCCTATTTCTTTCACCATTGCAATATACCTGCCTTGAAGGGAAACCCTTTTGATGTGGATGATGGAAGAATGAGATCAGAGGGCCAGCCTGTGAGCTGATGAAAACCAGTTAGACTGGTATAGCCCCAGGCCCTCCCCAAACTCCCTCTTCAGCATCTTGCTGGCATGGTACCCTTAGGGTTAAATTCTCCATTTCCCTGCTTCTTATTCCTCCATCCTTATTAGGCAATTTAGAAAATACCCTCACTTTATTGGTCTTACATTGGTATCATTCTGGCTCTTTGTCTCAAACAATGTATGTTTGAGCCCTGAGGGATTCTGGGTCTTTGATTGAAGCATGGAGACCCCACCCTGCAGGCTACCCACAGGCATGGAGGCCACACATAGAGCCTGCCCCTCCTGGCTGCTATTCTTTTTCCCTTGTGAGTAGTAATAAAGTTTGTTAAAACCATCTCTGTGTGGCTGCTGCTTTTCATCTGAACTCCCCTTTATTCAAATAAAATAAAAGTAGTAGTTAAAAACCACCCTTGTCCTTCAAACACATCCTGACACACACTCCAACAAATACATATAGAAAGAGTGGGCACACACTGAAAGCACTTGTTGGGGACACATGTGGTCAAAGTAACTGGCTCATAATTCTGGAGCTCATAATTCTTCAATGGCCTCTCTCTCTTGGGAGAGCCCTCACACAGTTCATGTCTGGGGGTGATACCTATGTGGATGTGTTGCTCTGCTGGGCTTATTCCTCAAATGGGTCTCTGATAAATGCATCCACCTGCTAGACTCTCCAGGCTGGCTGTCTGGTGAGCAGCTGTAGACTCACCACCTCCAGGTTCAGGCTCAGCAGCAAGCCTCTGCTGGGGTGCAAGCATTTATTTATTTATTTTATTTTTCATTGTTGTTTTGTTCTGAGGGGGGAAGGCAAGGCAATTGGCATTAAATGACTTGGCCAAGGTCACACAGCTAGTAAGTATGTCAAGTGTCTGAGGCCAGATTTGAACTCAAGTCCTCCTGACTCCAGGACCAGTGCTCTATTCACTGAACCACCTAGCTGCCCCTAGGGGCAAGCATTTATACAGTGCTTTAAGGCTTGCAAAGTGCTTCACAAATATTATCTCATTTGAACCTTTTAGCAATTCTGGGAGGTAGGCGATATTAAAGTCACGGCAGCTAGTAAGTATCTGAGGCAACATTTGAACTGAGGTCTTGCTGACTCAAGTCTAGCACTGAATACACTGTTACCTAATTTCCACTTTCTCAGAATGCCTTGTTTCAACCTCTAAAAACAAAGGAAAAATTAGACTGAAGGTAAGTTTCTCTGAGGCTAAACTGTAAACCTATGTCTTGAAAATTATTTTTAAGATAATCTCCTGAGATTCATCACCTTATCAGTCTCAGTTCCACTTTACAGATATCATTGCTGTGAAATTGCACATTGAGAAAAAGTTTTAGCCATGACAAGACTGGCTCATAATTTCTTCAAGCCTAACCTGGACATTGTATGAGTAACTGATATTAATACAGTGAAGGTGTGTCTATGGGTAACAGCTAAACTCAGGCTAGTGGTTCTGAATAAATCTGTTATGGTCAGAGAAAGCTTAAATTATTTGTTATGTTTTTAGACTTTTGTGGTCTTTCAAGATCTGGAACTGGGAATTCACATCTGCAATTCTGTCATCAGTGAGGGGAGTTGGTTACTAAATTTTAACACATTCAATCTTATTTAATCAAGGTCATTTATAAATCAAATAGATATCATATCATAACACCCCTAAACAACTGCACTCCATTACTTACATGGGAGGCATCACAGTTAATGGGTGTCTAAGGGCTAACTAAAATCAATTTAACTTACAGGCATTTGGTGGCTAGAACAGTTGTGAACACATCAGAATGTGGATAAACACTGATTAATATTAATATTTTACAAGTTTTCAGCCTTATGATAAAGATCTAATTTTCTTTTTTTCCTTTAACTAAAGAAATAGTCATTGGGTTGATGGTTTTACCATTGATTTTGCCAGGTTACTGTAGCACATTTGTGTTTTAAAGAAAGATTGAGTTTACAAGTTGATTGTTTTGTGGACTAGACCTGTGATGCCATTGATGCAGGTGTTTCCTGTGAGAAAACTCTTATCAATGTAGGTCAGCACCTTCTCTGTAATTTATATTCATAGACGGTGGCCCTCGAGCATGTAGAGTTTGAGTGACTTCCCCAGGGCAAACACAGCCAGTAGTTTGTGTCAGAGGCAGGACTTCAAACCATATCTACCTGACTGAGGTCAGCTCTCTATTCAATATATCACTCTGCCTCTCAAGATGCTGCAATAACAAATTAATAAGTGAGAAATTCAGTTAGCCAGTGGGGTTTTTTCCTCCCAGCATCAAAAAAACACCTTATCTGATTGACTTTCCCCCCATGGAATTGATTGAATTAACAAATTGTTTTGATGTCAGAAACTCATTCAAGTTGCCAATCAAAGAGTTTTTGTGCTGTGATGAAACTTGAAGTGGTTAGTGACCCAGAAATAAGTATCATGTTAATAGAGTCTATATAGTTACAAACTATACACAGAAACCCTACTTGAGACATCCCTTTGGAGATGGACATACTTGTTTCCCAGATATTAACCTAAGGAAAGCACACATGAGTAAGGTTACACATAGATGCATTAAAGGAGATTGAGATGGATCAGCATTGTGTTAATGTGCATTCCTCAGCCTCAGTCCTACTCCATAGATGCCTTAGATGCATTATCGCATAATTCCAAAAAGTCTGTCCAGTGACAGATTTGATTCACCACTTCCTGTAGCTCTATCTTTGCATTATGCAAAAAGTGTAGGAAGATTTGATCCATCAGTTTTGTAGTTTGTCTCTTAATTCATAATTGTATTTGCAACAAAATATCATCCACTCTCTCATTACAACTTTTTGAGCTGGGCTGCTGACAATAAACAAAATAATCCAGGTTAAACATCATTATCTGCTGTGGGATGAGCCAGATCCTAAACCCTGCTCCCACTCAGGGCAGACTAGTGTTTTTCCTTATTGAGAACTACGCCAACTAAACTGTAAAAGGGATACTTTATAGTACTTGATAAAATCACAAAATTCCTTTTGAAAAATAAAGGTCTAAAACATGAGTTGGCAAATGACAGCACATAGGCCAAATCTGTCTCCCTACCTGTTATTGAACACTCCATGAACTAAGGATGATTTTGACATTTTAATGTAAACTTTTATTGTATTTAAAAATATAATAATCAATATACATATATAAGTATATTGCATATATATGTACACATTGTCTACATGTATATGTGTATATGAAAAATGTGTTTCTTCTATATTCTATACAAAATATGTTTCTATATGCTATGTATAAAAAAGATATTTTAAAATACTATACATACTACAAAATATAAATATATGCATATATCAAAAGCCAGTCTCCAATAGCTAGGTGATCAAAGGATATAAACAAACAGTTCTCAAAACAAGAATTTTAAACCATTAGCAACCACATGAAATGATGCTCCAAATCATCAGTAATAAGAGAAATGCAAATCAAAAGCACCATGAAATATCATTTCACACCCTACAAATTGATGAAGAAGACAAAAGGTGGGAATGATCAGTGTTGGAGGGGTTGTGGGAAGATAGACATATTACTCTATTGTTGGTGGAGGTGGGGTCACAAAGAGCCAGACACAACTGAAAACTACTGACCAAGAACTACATATGGGATGGCTCTCTGGAAGGGTCAATAGGGATAATAGGGGAAACTACGGTGAGGTTAAAAAAAAAGACATCTGCAAGAAGGGATTCAGGCAGATTATAACAAATGCCCTGATAGGGATAAATGTTCCTTGTTGTCCAATGAGCTATGCTCCCTTTTGATATCCATTTATATAAGAGCCATTTTAAAATAAGACATCAACAGACTAAGCTTTCCCGATTTCATCCATTCTAAAAGCAGCCCTTAAAAAGCCAATATGACTCGATGGATAGAAGACTGGGCATGGAGTAAGGAAGACCCAAGATTAGTTTCTTACACTGCAATTCATTTCAATTCTTTCTATATCTTCTCATTAAATATAAATATCCCTTTGTAAGAGCTAAATATTAATTGGATAAATGCTACTGAGATGTGTAATGCCAAGCAAAGGCAACTTCCCAAGGTTCAAAATACCAGCATAGGTGCTCTCCATTTTATTCAATGAAAAATTAAGAACAGAGAAGATCAAAACATGACATCATTCAAAATACAGCATTTACTAAGTGTGATTCAATAATCTCCAAGTACTACCTGAGTTAATCAAGTACTACCCCACCTCAGGACATTACATTCATTTAATCAATTACAAAGTCCCTGTTCTAAATACTACTCCACCCCTAGGCTGTACCTTCATTTAGGCCATCACAAAGCCCCTCTTCTCAAATGGAGATTAGTTTCCAATCATAAGTAAAGTACATTCATTTGTTCAATCACAGAGCACAAAAAGGTCAAAAGTTCCCCACCCTTGGATCACAATTGAATCTACCCCAGAGTTACAACAAGCTTAAGCACAGCACTTAATACCCAAATGGAGGTCTTTTCTTCATCTTGACACAGAGGCAAGTTCTCAGCAATCTTTGTTCCTGGGGAGACAAAGCTTAGCAAGGCCACAAGATACATTGCTCTTCATTAATTCATTCTCTGTCTGCAGAACAGTCCCAGGAGCCCTGAAAACATTAGCAAAACCCTCTTCCAGGATTTCTGTAAACATACAACAAGAAAATCCTTCTTCAGGGCTTCTGAACCAACAGCAAGGTTGCAAGAATTCTGCAACAACAGCACTGTCCTTCACCAGTGGACAGAATTCACTCTCTGTCTGCAGAACAGTCTCTGGAGCTCTGAACCAACAGCAAAGTTCCTAGACCTCTGCAACAACAGGACTGTCCTTCACCAGTGGACAAATCTGGCAAAACAACATCAAAACAGACAGACAAAGTACCAGCATAATAGCCATGTCTCCTCAATCCTTGGCAGCTCTGGGTGGCAGCTCTCAAAAGTCCTGGGCAATTCAAAGTGGCCCTCAGCAATCCTCTCAGTCTCTCTCTGCCTCCAAAGGTGCTGCTTCCAAAAAGTTTTTTTTCTCTCTTGTGTCTCTCCAAATCTACATCACCAGCTCCTCCCAGTTCAGCCCTCTCTTTTCACATCAACAAGTCCATCCCACAAGTGGGATTCACAAGCTCTGGATTTTAACACAATCAAACCAAAAATCAAGCCAATACAGGGGAATCTTTAAATTACATTACTATTACAGGATGCTAATCACTGTATTAATCAATGATATGAGGGAGATGCTAACAATAACTATCAATTGACATCAGAGACAACACACCAGAATGAGGTCCAGAGCCAATGCCATTAAAAAAATATGCTTAAGTCTTCCAGGCATCCTTAGAACTCATAAGGGAATATGTATTGTTCTAGGAACCTGACTTGCCACTGAGAGTGGGAATTGAGATAAAGATCCTTACAGTTTATATGGGTGATATATAATCAGAACATATAAGGTAAATACAGAGTAAATGAAATATAGGGCTTGAACCAAATTTTGAGGTCTTTACATCCAATGATAGCACAAATTTATAGAGTGCCTACTAGTGGTGACAATCTAGGGTTATCTACTTTTTGGGCCCAATTCTGATTTCATTAATGTAAGACAGCTTCTATATGGAAACACCCTATGGAGTCAACTCATCTGCAATCTGTAGAAACTTCCCTGGGGACATTAAGTGACTTGGTGACTTGCATGTGACTAATAAAAACCTAATAAATATCAGAGGCAGAACAAACATTGAGCTTTTATGATGTGTATCTCTGGAGGATGTTGATACTTATGGTCCCTTTGTGAACCCAATGGAGGTTGATGAGGATGGAAGGATACTCCAGCCTACTGGGCAAGAGGGAAATCTGTAGATCCTGTGAAGGCTTAAAATAATGAGGAGATGGGAGGGAAGAAATAAGTATTTACATTGTACCTATTATGTGCTAGGCACTGTGCTAAGCACTTTACAATTATTGTCTCATTTGATCTTTACAACTACCCTGTGAGGTAGGTGTTCTTAGTTTATTTCACAGTCAAAGAAACTGAGAGTAATTAAGGTTAAGTGACTTGTCCAGGGTCACACAACTAGTGACTCTCTGAGGCTGGATTTAAACTCAGGTCTTCCTCACGCCAGGCCAAGCACTCTATCCACTGTACCACCTAGTTGACAAAGATTCTTTTTTACTCAAAAACAAGCCCATTATCCACTAAACCACAATGTCTCTATATAATTCCATACTCTATTTATTTAGATAGGTATAGACAACTATATAGATTATTTCTATAAGGATAATCCAAAAACATACATTTGGATAAGGACACTTTGTTGCACATCATACTTTAAGATGAAGGAAAATTAATAACATTCGTATAGTGCAACATAATTTAAATAGAATATCTTACTTGATCCTCAACAATGCTGTGAGGTAACTACTGAAAGCTGTTAAGTGACTTTCTCAGGGTCACACAGTTACTAAGTATTTGAAACAGGATTAGAACTCAGGCTTTCCTGATTCCAAGTCTAATACTTTATTCACTGCATCATCCAGTGACTTTAAAATAGATCCAGTTCTTTTGACTAGCTTTGCTCATAGATAACCAAGACCATAGTCACTAATCTATCTGCATGTCAATAGAAGGAAGGCTCTGAATTGTTTGTATCAGGCTGCAAATTCATCAGAGCATCTAAAGGCATTTATAATACAGATGAATGTTTGTTGGATTGTATTTACTTGCCTCATTTATTAACTGTTGATCTTTTTCATTAAATATTGTTAATAGTTCTGCTCACCGTATCAATAACTCACCAAGATATAGATCATCTTGGGTGGTCACCCTGCCACCCACTCTTTCCTTCCCTCTACCTCAACAATAAGGACTCTCTCTTCTGGTGCAGAGGATATTGGAACTCAAAACCATTTCATTCAAATTTATCAGTGGCAAAAGTTTATGTAGATGCTTTATTTGTTGAGTTAGCTCCATGCCTTGGGCTAGTTTCACCCATAAATCTTTTGGATGTCATTGTTTCTACTCAACACTGGGGGAAGCTCCCAGGTAGAGTTAATTTAGTTGCAGATTGGAGGACAAGTACCTCAAGTGTACTTCACCCTTCATTCTCTTCAGAGAAAGAACTGAGGTTTCCTCTGAGCTTTGCCTTGACTATTACACAAGTCAAGAGTCTGGTCTTTTGCATGGCAGCCTTCTACTCTAGCCACCAGTTCAGAATCAGGGACCCTTCTAAATTCCTCATCCCAGATAATCTGCTCAATATTACAGTAAGCTCTGGGGTACAGCTTACCTGGTTGAAAATTGAAGGTGGTGGGAGGGAGCAGATACCTTCTTATAACTAGCCAGGGCCCAGAAATTTCCAGTTGTTCCTCCCCCTCTCCACATCTTGCTCAAGATTGATAAGCAAATCAACAATACTGTTGCTACTATGATGAATGTAACAATCTACTGCTCCAAGAATCTCTATTATTCTGAGTCATAGACTGCATAAGGAAGCCAAAGCTCCCTTACCTGACCACTGTTCCCTAATCTCTCATACCCATCCATATCAATTCCATCCTTCCTATTTTCCTATGCCACTGTATACTACCCTTCCATTGTGTCTTCTAGAATCTCATTCTTCTGTTAACAATTGATCTTTGTATTGGACTTGGACTTCCTTCCTGGAAATTATTTTGTATGTATTATGTATTTGATTTTTTTTACATGTTGTTTTTCTCCAATGGAATTTTAAGTTTTTGAGGGCAGGTGCTGACTTTGTGTCTCCAGTGCCTAACACAGTACCCCATACCTAACAGATGCTTGGTAAAATGCTTGCTGGATTTAGCTAAATTTTGAAAACAGGTTTGCTAATGGAACTTTGTATGCCAATGGAACAAATGTGCTAACAGGAAAGAAATAATGCAACCCACGCTAAACTTTGGGAAGAGAAACAAAAAAGAAGACAAAATGGCATTAACAAGGAGAAAGCTTGTTTCTTGATCTGCACCTATTTTTCCATGATGAGATTGTGAGAACCACATTGTGTCTCTGGTGAGGGGTGGCTCTTCACATGAGGTAGGAGAGGATGGCGATATGATGGGACCACCTAGGGAGAAATCAGCATACAACTCCAGATAACCGGTATCAGTTCTTGTAAAAGAAAAAGAGAATAGCTACCCTGGGTCCCAGTTGCCTCAACTGACTGGATGTAGACTCTATCAACCTTGAAGGCAGTGAGGACAAATGCAGATATTCTTGACCTTTTATTATTCTTCCAAATTAATTTTGTTATTGTTTTTTTCTAGCTCAATAAAATAATTTTTTGGTAATTTAATTGACTAAGTTGATTAACTTAGGTATAATAGTCATTTTTATTATAGAGGCTCTGCCTATCCATTAACAATTAATATTTCTCCAATCATTTAACTGACTTTATTTGTATGAAAAATATTTTGTAATTATGTTAATGTAGCTCTTGGGTTTATCTTGGCAGAAATACTTGCTGTTATTTTATACTGCCTATGGTTATTTTAAATGGGGGTGTTTCTTACTATCTCTTCTTGCAGAGTTTTCTTGGTGATACATAGAAGTGCTGGTGATTTATGTGGGTCTATTTTATATTCTGCTACTTTGTTAAAATTATTGTTTTAACTAACTTTTTTTGTTGAATATCTAAGATTTTCCAAGTATACCATCATACCAACTGCAAAAATAAAGACAGTTTTATTGCCTCATTACCCATTCTGATTCCTTCGATTTCTTTTTCTTCTCTTATTGTTATTGCTAGCATTTCTAATCCAATATTGGTGAAAACTCGCATCTTTATTTCATGCCTTACTGGGAAGGTAGGGTAAGCTTGCTGATGGTTTTCAGTAGATGCTTCTTATCATTTTAAAGAAAACTCCATTCATACTCATGCATTCAAAATTTTTTTAATAAGAATGAATGTCATATTTTGTCAAAAGCTTTTTATGTATCTATATAATTATATGGTTTTTAAACTTTTATTATTGGTATAATAAATTATCTTAATGGGTTTTCTTATGTTAAATCTTCCCTGCATTCCTGGTATAAATCTCACTTGATCACAATGTATAATCTTTGGTTTATTTTTTTTATTGTTATAGTGTTATAGTTATTGTTATTGTACTTTGTTATATTTTTTATTTTACTTTATTGTACATTGTTATAGTATTTTAACTATAACTAGTTAGTATTTTACTTGCATATTCATTAGTGAACTTGTTCTATAATTTCTTTCTCTGTTTTTGCTCCCCCTAGTTTCTTATCGGCATCATATTTGCTTCATAAAAGGAGTTTGGTAGGACTCCTTTGCTTTTGTTATTCAAAATAATTTATTTAATATTAGAATTAGTTGATCTTTAAATGTTCGGTAATCTTATCCCTTAGACTAACTATTTAGGGGAACAGGTAGACATAATTCTAGGCTGGTATCCCCTCTCCCTGAGGAGAGCAGATTGGTTTCTTCCCACCTCAACTTTCTCCCTTCCCCCCTGGCAGGAAAGTTACACAACACATAAATTAGGTGAGTTTTTTGTAGTTCATTGTAATGGAGTTTGATTTGTATTTCCTTATTCCTGAACTCATCTAACCTCTCTGTTTTTGAAATTCTTCTTCATAGAGGAAGAAAAAGAGAAGGTTAGAAGTGGTAATTCAATGACACCTTTTTTTAACAGTAAGAAAATTGAAAAGTAACCTGAGAATTGGAAATTTCTTATTTTTTTCACACCTACAATTTTCCTTTGGGAGTCTCATGAGGAAGCTTCTTTATTTCTTATGTAAAAAAGATTTAACCTCAAGTTAGGAAAAAATGTTATTTAAATAGTTATTAGTTTTGTTATTATACTAAGAGGAGCTCCTTATTTGGAAGTTACAACCATATTTTTTTCTTAAACTTTTAATTATTCAATTGTCAATGTTCATTATATTTGATATTTGCTTTTTGTGATATTAGGCTTTAAGAAAAGAACACCAAATTCATTACATATATGTTTCCTCAATTTTGTATAAGTCAGTGTTATTATTATCATAATGGAAACAAGCTGCCAAATCTCCTCCACTTTATCCCTAAGATTTATAGTGCTTTATTGAAACTTAGTCAAACTTCAAAAGATTTATATGATAGTGGTATCGTTTCTAGGGGAGCTTGATGGAAATCAAAAGGACAAAACAAAATGGGTTGTGATTGTTTATTTCCTGCCTCAGATATAACATGAGGTACAGACTATGTTGAGGCACACTTCCTGTCTCCTGAGGTAGGGAAGAAGTAAAAGAAAGTCATTGAACTTAACCCAGATAGGAGTAAAGATTGGGGACCCTCTACTGAAATGGTAGGGCAAGAGTAGTCTCCCAGTAATCTGAGTAAACTTTTAAGCATTTGTTGGGTGAAGCTGTGAGTTAGATAAAAAGACAGGCCTAAATGTATGGATTGATTTGCTTGACTAAACTATTTTATTATCAGAAAGGACTCCTATTTGAGGTGGTGGGAGGTGTGGGTGGGAGGAAAATACAGATATATGTACATGTGTGTGTATATATATATATATCTTTATATGCACACACATATAAATATATAATATAAAATAGTAGTAATAATCACATCATGTGAAGAAAGATAAAAAAGAAATGGATCAGTGAAACAAAAAATACATAAAAATAAAAATACATAAAAGAGGGCAGAAGGTAGTTCAGAAGGGGACACAAACAAGACAGTTCTGTTACTATGGTGCTAAATTCAATATGCAGTTTCAAAAATTGTGTTAATTGGGGTGGCTAGGTGGTACAGTGAATAGAGCACCAGCCCTGGAGTCAGGAGGACCTGAGTTCATATCCAACCTCAGACACTTAACACTTACTAGCTGTGTGACCTTGGGCAAGTCACTTAACCCCAATTGCCCCACCAAAAAACAAAAACAAAACTTTTGTTAATAGTTCACAATTTCCCATAAATTTTTTTTGGTTTTATTCTGTTCTTTGTGTATTGCAATGTTCCTGTTTCCTGATAGTTAAATTCATTTTTTTTAAAAAAGGAAAATTTAAATTGTAAAAAGAAATAGGCTTAAAAATATAGAAAATAGACACAAAAGCCTGCAGTTCAGAAGTCTAGCTCTAAGGGAAGAGTAACATTTACCTGAAACAATAACAGTAATAAGTAGGACAGATTTTTAACAAGGAGCAACTAAGAAGCTTGTGGTGACAGTGGAAAATAAGCCGCTTTGGAAATAAAAAGGGAAAAAAGCAAAGCTTTGGGACTTGACAGAGAGAGAATTTTATCAAATGACAGTTTGACAGGCAAGATGCTGAGCGTCCAATAGAGGTGTTTCCACTGCGGCACAAGACAGCCTTTCCTCCTCAGAATGGTAGATGCATTTCTCTAGGAGGGAACCATGGTCCTTTTCCTGTGGGCACATGTATCTGAGGAGATTGTTCTCATGGGTTTATAGGAAAGCAAAAAACTATCCTATTACACAGTATTTCCCTGTTATTTTGTTGATCTGTTTCAGTTGGAAGATTTGCTATTTGATTTCAGGATGGTTCTCTAGCCAAATTCACCAGCTCATACTTGAACTAAGAATTATGGGGAGTCAAATTGAGTGGAAAGCCCACTACATGATATTTATGAATCCAATATAAATCGCAGTAGAACTTATATTTACATATTATTTCAAAACAGAATGAGACATGCAGAGAAATATAACTAAAAGAATGATTGGATGTCTTAACTTTCTTAACAATAACGTTTAAAAAGTATATGTTTTCAAATTGAGTAGGTTGTATAGTCAAACCATTTTTATTGAAAAAAAAATTAAAGATATTTTGCAATGCATTCAGTTATTCTATGTAGCAGCAACAGAATTTAGAATTGTAGAGTGATTTTGGGAATCATTATGAGCAACAGGGCAAAAGACCTCAGCAGCCCTGAAAATCCTCATTGTCATCTTCACCTTTTTTTCTTTTTAAAAAAGATTTATTTTTTAATTGAGGCAATAAAACAAGCATTTCTATAATATAGTATCATAAAAAAGATGATTATAAATGAAACTGCAAATCTACTACAGACAACTTGCTATTCTTTTAAAATATATGACAAGATCATGTAAATTTCTTTTTTTCCCCCTCCCCACCTAGAGTTGGCTACCATTAGACACAAATATATATATGTGTGTGTGTGTGTGTGTGTGTGTGTGTGTGTAATATTATTCTATACATGCCTCTAATTATCAGTTCTTTCTCTGGTTGCAAATAATGTCTTTCTTCAATTACTTGGAGTATTTATAATATTCAAAAAATTAATTCACTCAAAATCATTCTCAAAACAATATTGCTTTGCACAAATCTTTCCATGTTTTCCTAAAATTATTGAGCTTTTTTTTGTGGTAACAAAGAATTGGAAATTGAGGGAATGCCCATCAATTGCGGAATGGCTGAACAAGTTGTGGTATATGAATGTAATAGAATACTATTGTGCTATAAGAAATGATGAGCAGGCAGATTTCAGAAAAACCTGGAAAGACTTGCATGAACAGATGCTGAGTGAAGTGAGCAGTACCAGGAGAACATAGTATACAGGAACAGCAACATTGTGTGATGATCAACTTTACTAGACTTAACTCTTCTAAGCAATATAATGATCTAAGACAATTCCAAAACTGAGAATTATAAGGAGTCAAATTGAGTGGAAAGCCCACTACATGACATTTATGAATCCAATATAAATCATTCATGATGGAAAATACTATTCACATTCAGAGAAAGAACTATGGAGTCTAAATGTCGATAGAAGCATACTGTTTTCTCACTTTTTTTCTTTCTTGTGGTTTTTCCCTTTTGTTCTGATTCTTTTTTCACAACATTACTTACTAATTTGGAAATATGTTTAATATGATTGTACATGTGTAATCTATATCACATTGTATGCCATCTTGGGGAGAGGGGAGTGGAAGGAGGGAGATTAAAATCTGGAACTCAAAATCTTAAAAAATGAATGTTTTAATTGGAAAGATAAAATACTACTAAATAAAAATAATGAAATAAAATCATTGAGCTTATCATTTCTTATAGTACAGTAACTTTCCATCATAATCACATACCACAACTTGTTTAACTGTTCCTCAATTGAAGGGTGTCCTTGTAATTTCCAGTTCTTTGCCACCACAAAGAGAGCTGCTATAAACATTTTAGAAATAGGAATAGTATCAATCAAGTTAAACATATTTCATCATTTCCCTTGAAAAATTTATCACCTAAAGAAATATTAATGGGGCAGCTAGGTAGTGCAGTGAATAGGGCACCAGTCCTGGAGTCAGGAGGACCTGAGTTCAAATCTTGACATACTTATAAGCTGTGTGACCTTGGGGAGGTTACTTAATCCCAATTGCCTTGCCTTCCCCCCTCCAAAAAAAAAAAAGAAGAAATATTAATGCACCTGACTGAAGAGCTAGATATATAACAGTGAACTGGAATGGCACACAATTAAAAAATAAATATGTTCTCTGAACATTATATATATCAAAAATTCACAATTTTTGGTGTGAGAGACAGCTAAGCAGATCAATGGGGAGAAATGAAGAACTAGCACCAATTTGGCACATTCCCTCAGTGGTTTCCAACAACTTTGCTAAAACAGCATAGCCAAACTACCACAAAATTGTGAAATACTGTTGGAAATTCATTTGGCAATTTTATGTCATTCCTATGACTTTAATTGCCCTCTGTAGAGGCCTTCACCTAAAGTCAGGTCTTCTAGGAAGCAATTAATGATGTTAAGTGGTTTTCCTGTGTGAAGCTGGAAATTGTATATCCCCATTCACAAAGGAGCTCTTAAGGACTGGGTCTAAATAGTGCAAGTACAAGGGAAGCTGGTAATTTCATTTATAATTGGAAGCAAATAAATAGCCTGGTCAAATAGCAAGATGGAAAAGTAATATGCTCCATTCATTTCATAGCCTAAGGAAAAATATATCTCTATAGATCATTACGCATTCTGTCTCTCACATTAGGCATATCTCTTTTGCTGTCCCTTTCTTGTTCCCAAGGATGTAATGTAATGCCAAGCAAAGGCAACTTCCCAAGGTTCAAAATACCAGCATAGATGCTCTCCATTTTGTTCAGTGACAAATTAAGAACAGAGAAGATCAAAATATGACATCATTCAAAATACAGCATCTACTAAGTGTGATTCAATAATCTCCAAGTACTACCTGAGTTAATCAAGTACTACCCCACCTCAGGACATTACATTCATTTAATCAATTACAAAGTCCCTGTTCTAAATACTACTCCACCCCTAGGCTGTACCTTCATTTAGTCCATCACAAAGCCCCTTTTCTCAAATGGAGATTAGTTTCTAATCATAAGTAAAGTACATTCAATTTGTTCAATCACAGAGCACAAAAAGGTCAAAAGTTCCCCACCCTTGGATCACAATTGAATCTATCCCAGAGTTACAACAAGCTTAAGCACAGCACTTAATACCCAAATGGAGGTCTTTTCTTCATCTTGACACAGAGGCAAGTTCTCAGCAATCTTTGTTCTTGGGGAGACAAAGCTTAGCAAGGCCATAAGATATATTGCCAGTGTCTTCATTAATTCATTCTCTGTCTGTGGAACAGTCCTAGGACCCCTGAAAACATTAGCAAAACCCTCTTCCAGGATTTCTGTAAACATACAACAAGAGAATCCTTCTTCAGGGCTTCTGAACCAACAGCAAGATTCCCATACTTCTGCAACAACAGCACTGTCCTTCACCAGTGGACAGTATTCACTCTCTGTCTGCAGAACAGTCTCTGGAGCTCTGAACCAACAGCAAGGTTCTAAGAATTCTGCAACAGGCCTGTCCTTCACCAGTGGACAGAATTCACTCTCTGTCTGCAGAACAGTCTCAGGAGCTCTGAACCAACAGCAAGGTTCTAAGACTTCTGCAACAACAGGACTGTCTTTCACCAATGGACAAATCTGGCAAAACAACATCAAAACAGACAAAGTACCAGTGTAACAGCCATCTCTCCTCAGTCCTTGGCAGCTCTGGGTGGCAGCTCTCAAAAGTCCTGGGCAATTCAAAGTGACCCTCAGCAATCCTCTCAGTCTCTCTCTGCCTCCAAAGGTGCTGCTTCCAAAAAGTTTTTTTTCTCTCTTGTGTCTCTCCAAATCTACATCACCAGCTCCTCCCAGTTCAGCACTCTCTTTTCATGTCAACAAGTCTATCCCACAAGTGGGATTAACAAGCTCTGGGTTTTAACACATTCAAACCAAAAACCAAGCCAATACAGGGGAATCTTTAAATGCCATTACTATTACAAGGAGTATAAACTGACCCACACATTAAGTCAGGGCAGTGGCAGGGTAAAAACTTTCTCTGGTAATGATGTTGTCTTTCCTTTTCTGTGTTATTAGATTCTATTTCCAAAGATTCTCTTTACAGCAATTGGCATACATCAGAATAATTATATTACTCACTCCTGTCTAGCTACACATAAAATAGTTTATTTTCAATTCCAAGGAATGTCACACCTTGTTTGTGAAGCTGTATTTTCAAGTGTTTTCCCTTCTACAACCTAAAGAGAAAATTGACTTAAAATTTCTTCTAAAAATAGGACCCAGGGTCATAAGTTTACCTGAGACCTTTTTGCCCTAGCTTTACCTTCCCTCAGAAAGCTTAAAACTTTCTTCCAAATTTATGAATGTGTAATTAAGAACTTGTCTTTTATGCCTGAATACTTGGAATATTGCCTGGCAAAAACCACAGAGAAAAGCATTTAATTAATATAGGACTATTTCTGAAAGCTTTTTTAATAGGACAAATAAAATGACATTCTTACTTTATAGAGCCTAGAAAAATTGAGTGCTTCATATTCAAAGACATTTTCTTCTCTGAAGCTTTGAAGTTCTTGATTAGTTGTCCATCTCTAAAGCCCAAATATATAATTCTCCCAAGTAAACAATATTCTGTTGATGGAATATTAGCATTAATGTGGCCTCTACATGGCATATTGCATGAGTCAGTCAGTCAATCAGCTGACAGGTAAAAGATCTGTTATATTCAAGGCACTCATCTAGGCACCTTGAGGAAAAGAATTGAAATGGACATGTAGAGAGAAAAATGACCCCAAGCCATGCCAATTGTTCTGAGCATCAGTTTATTGAGCTGGCCAGCGACAGTCTCCCAAGGAAACCTTAGGAGACCTGCCCCGACCATAGGGAAAGGGGGAATATTTAAAGTCAAAAACTGCAAAACGGGTGTGGGCAGTAAAGTTAGTTTGACAATGGTAGATAAACAGGTCTGTTATAGCCAGGCCTTGATCTGGACAGTTGTATAGCCCTACCCTGACTTATTGGGGGTCCCAGACATCTGTGTCCTGCCCAGGGTCATTCTGACATCTTATCAGGAAGTACAGCAAGGTGGGTCTTACTATTGTATTAAGAGAGGGACCCCTGGCTAGGCACGTACGAGTTCAGGAAAAATTCAGTAATTTTCCAAACTTGTTACATACAGGGGCTTAGTATATGAGGCCATGGGCATTTCAGAATAACTAGGCTACTATATTATGGAAACCAGTTGTCATTATGCTGCATTGTGGAGAATATAAAAAAGTATAATAAATAGCTTCTACCTTCAAGGAACTTATAGTTTCAATGACAGAATAAATTTAATTATGTGAAAAGTTAAATAACAATAAAAGAGTGAAACTATATGCAAGAATATAACATGTGACAACATAGTCTAAGACAGTATAATTAATTGACAAATAACTGTTGTAGATAATATTTACAATATTTTCCAAGAAGTGAGAATTTGCTATAGGCTGGAATGGATTGGTGGAAACTTTCAGAAGAAAGATCAGACTTAAGTTGGACCTCAAATGTTGAGTAGGATTCAACTGAGGACACCTCTGGTCATCCTGATCTATATCTGGCCAGGGACCCAGATGACTCTGGAGATGAAAGTGAGGCTGGTGATTTTGCACAGCCCTCCCTCACTCAAATCCAATTCATTTGCATGTCATGGCATCACCTCCCGGATGTCAAGGTCTTCTTCAAGAATGAAGGACAAGCAACAACTTCTGTGAGTAGCAAAGGAGCTACCCATTGAGGACCAAATGGGAATTGCCTTCCTTCCTTCCTCCCTCCCTCCCTCCCCTCCCCCCCTCCCCCCCTTCCACCCTCCCTTCCTCCCTCCCTCCCTTCCTCCTTCCCCCCCCCCTCCCTTCCTCCCTCCCTTCCTCCCTCCCTCCCTTCCTCCCTTCCTTTCTTCCTTCCTTCCTTCCTTCCTTCCTTCTTTCCTTCCTTCCTTCCTTCCTTCCTTCTTTCCTTTCTGTTACACCCTTACCTGAGGGTGCTCTGCCCAAAGGGAATGTAAATTTTTAATCTCTGAAACATTTTTCTTTACTTGGTTCTTTTCTCTTAACTCTAAATCACTCTGGCTTTCCAAATCTGTCTCTCATTGATTGGCCATAATAAGTCATAAACCAAGTCCTCCTAGGTCATTGTTTGGGGACCGATTGACTACATATATATGTATGTATGTAGATTTATTTATTTAAAGAGGCTATTCTTTGCCTCATTTTTTATTAAGGCTTAATCAATGAATAGGTATTGCCTCAGTCAATAACAGAGACCTGTTAAAGACTTTAACTTGAAAAGGCCAAGATTCCCCACTCTATTCTGGGCCATCTCCAGCTGTCCTGATCTATATCTGGTCACTGGACCCAAATGACTCCCAAGGTGAACGTGAGGCTGGTGACTTTGTACAGCACTCCCTCACTCAAATCCAATTCACTTGCATGGCAGGGCATCACCTCCCCTGATATCATGGTCCTCTTCTAGAATAAAGGACAAACAGCAGGATCCAATTAAATAGATAAAAAAAGAAACAGGAGCTCAGATTTGGGAAAGAAAAGACAAGCACAGAGGAATAGTACGCTACCGGTATGTAGTGAAAAGTTATGATCTATAGGCATGATAACTTTTTTCCTTTCAACATGACAGTTAGAAAACTAAATGTTTAACCATCTCTAGAATACTCATTTGCATTTGGTGATTTATTGGTAATCTCTTTGCATAACTGGTAAGTTTGTGGGCTAGGAAAATTTGCATTCTATAATTCGAATAAAAACCCCTCTGCTTCTTTTTATAGGCAAGCATCTGGATGTTAGCATCTGCAATTGTGCCTAGGAGCCAAGATGCAGACAAGCATATTGGGAAGCTGACTTTTCATTGTGTCCTTGAGCAACTTATTGTACTGAAAACTTTAGTCCAATTATCATTTATACTGTGGAACCAAATTTTCAGTGAAGTTACTAAAATTACACTGAAGATTCTGGTTTGAACTTGCTTTAAGTTTCAAGCTGGCATCTCCTAGGGTTTTTAAGTTCAAACCATTTCCAAACTGTCTTGTTTTATTGTGCCCTGGAGCAGCACAGCAGTGTAGCAATTGTATCTAATTAACCTCCTGCTAAATGCAAAATGTCAGGAAGGCCTAACGCCAAAATCAGAGAAAGATGTGTTTTAAATAGAAATTGAACTCTTGTTTCAGATCTTAAGTCCCCTGCTCTGATATTTGGCAAGATTTTAGTCCTATTTGCATTTCAAAGATAGGATTTTAATGGGGCATATAACTTAGAGAAATTCACACTTTCAACAGAGGAGTTAGAGAGGGCATAGAAAATTTTGTACTTGAATATTAACTTTGCCAGTATCCTCTTTAATGATTTTTTTTATTGCCAAGAAAAAAGGTGTTGTCTGAATAACACCAAGTGATGGTCACACTCAAATTTTTCTTTGTTCAATACTATTGGTAGTTAAGTGAGGAAATCAAAAGACTAATGTTAAAAATATAATGAAAAGGTTAAGTTCAATACATACACATGTATACACATATACATGTGTAACAAATACATACATATATATGCAAGTGAAAGAAATTTGATGATTATAACAGAGTAAGTCAGTTATGACTGCACTTCTTTGTTTACAAGGGAGTATGATTATAGGGGTAGGGTGTGAGACTAGGGGGGAGTGGCAGCAATTTGAAACAAAGGAGTATTTTTAGCACTTTTTTTAACTTAAAATTATAAATGAGCTAAAATTTGGTCCATTTGTTAAATAACTGGGTAAATAATGGTATAATTGGTCATATGTGTTGACACAATATGAAAGTTATTGGAGCTGGACTCTAATACTGGATAGGAGCAATCATTGATTTCATGTGTTTCTTAGATTTGTTTAATCCCAGAAATGATCAGAATCTCAGAGTATGGAGGGACCACTCAAGGACCATCTAGTTCAACCTACTGTTGAACAGAAATCTCCTTAACAACATCTCTAGCAAGTAGACATCTGTCTAGTCTCTGCTTAAAGAATTTCAGGGAACAGATAACTTCTTGCATTGACATTTCTTTCCATATGTGAATAGCTTTAATTGTTTTTTAATTTAAAATTTTTGAATTTACAATTGTTAATTTTCTTTCCCCGTATCTCAGGCTCCATTGAAAAAAGAAAAAGAAAACCCTTCTAACATACACAGTCAAGCAAGACAAATTCCCACATTGACCTTGTAAAAGTGGTTGTCTCATTCTGTGTATTAAGTTAATCAGTTCTTTGTTAGGAGGTGGGTATCATTCTTCATCCTTTGTCCTCTGGAATCCTGACTGGTCACTGCATTGATCAGACTTCTTATGTCTTTCAAAGTTTGTTTTTACACTGTTGTTATTGTATAAATAATTTTGGCTCTATTCACTTTTACAACAGTTCATACATATAAGTCTTGGCCGAGTTTCTCCATTACATTCATATAATAAAATTTTTTCAGCCATTCCTTAATTTTAAAGACACCCCCTTCGTTTCCCATTCTTTGCCACTATATAAAGAGTTGCTATACCATGGGTCCTTTTGATCTTTTGGGGTTATAGGTCTATCAGTGGTATTAATATATTAAAGAGTATGCACAGCTTAGTAACTTCTTTGGCATAGTTTTAAATGGCTTTCCACAAAGGTTGGACCAAATTACAGCTCTACTAACAGTGCATTAATGGGCTTGTTTCCCACAGCTCCTCCAACACTTGTCATTTTCAAATTTTTGTTAACTTTGCCAATTGAAGGAGTGTGAAGTAGAACCTCAAGATGGCTTTAATTTGGATTTTTCTAACTATTAATGATTTGGAGGGTTTTTTTTGAATGGCTATTAATAGTTTGAATTTCTTCCTTTGAAAATTACTTCGTATCTTTTGTCTCTTTTTTTTTCTATTGAGAAATGGCATTTAGTCACATAAATTTGAGTCAATTCCTTTTGGAAATTAGAACTTTAATCAAAGAAACTCACTGCAAAGTTTTTTTTTCCCCCAATAAACGGTTTTCCTTCTAATCTTGGCTACATTCAACAGCATCTTCTTTTTAAAAATTTAATTTTATTCTTTTCAATGATTAAAAATTGATTTTCTCTCTCACCTTCCCCTTTCTGCTATTGAAAAAGAAAGAAAAAACTTTCATGACAAATATTCACAGTTAAGCAAAGCAAATTCTTGCTTTGGTTTATCCAAATAAATGTATGTCTCTGCCCTCTTTTTATAAAGAAGGTGATTAGACAGAAGGAACATCATTGATCTTGATTTGATACCATCTGCTTTGTTCTTTCTTTTACCCAGTCTAATCATAAGCATTCTTTCTTTCCTTTTAAACCCCTCTGTGCTAAGAGTTTACTTACGAGTAATCTCTCCCTTAATTTGTCCTTCTTAGTCTCCCTTTACCCCCTCTCATTTCCCTCCCTTTACCATGATGAATGAAAAGTATTTCTACATTCAGCTGAGTGTGCATATTTTCCCTCCATTGATCAGTTCAAATAAAAATGAGACCAGATGCCTTCTCTGACCCCTTTCTCCTTGTTTGTATAGTTTTCTACTTGTTCACTCAAATTATGTGAGATTGGAGCAGCTAGGTGGTGTAGTGAATAGAGCACTAGCCCTGGAGTCAGGAGGACCTGAGTTCAAACACAGCCTCAGACACTTAACACTTACTAGCTGTGTGACTTTAGGCAAATCACAACCCCAATTGCTCTGCCCTCCCTCTTCCAAAAAGGGAAAAAAAGAAAAAAATTATGTGAGATAATCTTTCTCCAATTTGTTCCTCTCTCACCTCCCAAAACATATTCCTTTTCACTTCCTTTCATTTATCCTTTTATGTTCATCAAAACATAAAGAAAATCAGTCTCAAGTCCTCTCTCTTATTAGATTCTTTGGGGAGATATGTGTCATCTTTTCATATTAAAATGTAAACAGCTCATCCTTATTTGGTCCCTTAGTTTGTTCACTCATATTTTTCTTTTTAAGTTTTCTTGTATTAGTATTTCAAAGTTTCTATGCAGTTCTAGTCTTTTCATCAAGAATGTTTGAAAGTCCTCATCCAATTTCCCTTTTTCTGGGCAAGTTGTTCTGGATTGTCAATCTATGTCTTTTGACTTCTGGAATATTATATTGCAGGTATTCTGTGCCTTTAAAGTGGTGGTTGTTAAATCATGTGTGCTTCAGATTGTGGCTTCTTTTTATCTGAATTCTTTCTTTCTTCCTGCTTAAAGTATCTTTTCTTTGACCTGTTGTTATGGGAATGTGAATTTAAGATCTTCCCTGCCACTAGGCCCTTTAATAGGCTTAAGTGCACCTGGAGCCTGTGGCGGGAGGCTTGTTTTTCAGGAGATACATTGTGATTGGGCAGTGGGTCAAGAGGGTTGTTACATTTTCTGAGCCAGAAGGCTATGTAAACCCTGATGTGAGGCTTTGTGTTGGGGCTGACTTTGAGAAGTGTTGAGGACCATGGCCAGTGGGGCTATGACCCTGATGGCTGAATAAGCCCTCTCATTATAAGACCCTACTAACCAGGCTTGGATGGGTTCCCCATCCCCCAGGAAGGCTCACAGGCAAGGACTTCACATCCCCATGAGAAGCATGCTATGTGCTCCTGGCCTAGTAACAAGGATCTTGCAGTGTTCTTGGGGGAAACTAGCATAATGTAGCAACATAGTATTAACTAGAAGCCTTGGGACCACTCCTTCCTGTTCTAGGAAGGTTTAGGGAGGTTTGGAATATCCTGCCTGGTACTTGTACCCTGATAACAAAGATAACAGCCATCATGTATGAGGCAAATGGTGCAACCACAAAGGGAGTGGTTTATGACGACTATGCAGTTTTACACTATATATACTGGACTCTTAGCTGAATAAAGTTGACTCTGTTTTCCACCATACTGGAGTCCCATCTCGTTTATGACAGTCAACCTCTGTGTAAGTAATCTTTTTATTAATCTTTTCACCTAACTTTTCCTTCTCAGATCTGCTGCTGGCTGGTAGGGCTCCTACCTACCACTATCTCAGACTCTGCCACAGAAGGGCAGGGGTCCCTGGGTGAGCTTGGCTCCCCACAGAGAAGTGTTGTGTGATTTGACCAGATGAGACTCTAAGCAGCCGTGGAGACCCCTGGCTTTGAAAAACCAGATGCTGATGCTTCCCTCTCTGGTAACTGTGACTAGGTATGGATGGTCAGAGTCAAGATGGCAGAGTAGAAACAGGACTTCTGCGGGGCTCCAGCTTCCACCTCCCCCAATTCATATAAAAGGGGGACTCTAAACAAACTTTGGAGCTACAGAACCCACAAAATGACACAAAGAAGCTAACCTCTCACTGAGGACAGCTCAGCAGGGCTGCAGGAGCCGAGCCCAGCCCCATGGGAGCCTGAGGTTTTTTGCCCCAGGGTGGGCCTGAGCAACCACCAGCTGCAGGGACTTCAGATAACCAGATGCTGTGTCTGTTTCCACAATTATCAACACATAGATGCAAAAGACAAAGTGAAAGGTCAGCACAGTGTGGACTTTGGGATCCAGTAGTTAGAAGTACGTTGGCTTTTGCCCCTGGGGGGAGATGCCACTGAGGAGCCTTGGCTGTGCAGTCACCCCCATGTGGCAGCTTCAGCTATTGGCCTGCAGAGTGTAGGGGGACAAAGCAACCAGTCTGAGGGGTAATCACTCTTGCTTTAACTTTCTTGGATCTGGATTGCAGTCTAGGGTGGAGGTCCTGGGATATGAGACCAGCTTGCCAGAGAGTTTGGAGGCTTCAGAGAGGGCACACAACTAATACCTTCAGAAGTTGAGAAAACCCCAGCATTTGGGAGGAAGCTTCCCTGTCTGGTGGCAGAGTCCTACTGTGGCAAAAAGCCCAGGGGTCAAGTGATTGAGTGGCGACATGAGCAGGCAAAGGAAGCAAAATAAAGAGAGTACCCCAAATTTACACTCTTATTTTGGCAACAAAAAGGATCAAAGCATGGAACAGAAGGAAAACAGTGAAGTCAGAACTCTTGCACCAAAAGCTTCCAAGAAAAATATGAGCTGGTTACAGGCCATAGAGGACCTTAAGAAGCAAATAAGAGAAGTGGAGGAAAAATTGGGAAGAGAAATGAGAACAATGCAAGAAAATTGTAAAATGAGAGTCAACAGCCTGACTGAGGAAAATAACACCTTAAAAAATAGACTAACTCAAATGGCAAAAGAGGCTCCAAAAGGCAATGAGGAGAAGAATGCCTTAAAAAGACAAGTTTGCCAGATGGAAAAAGAATCTCAAAAGCTCAATGAGGAGAATCATTCCTTCAGAATTAGATTGGAGCAAATGGAAGCTAGTGACTTTATGAGAAATCAAGATGCTGCTAAACAGATCCAAACAAATGAAAGAATAAGAAGGCAATGTGAAATGTCTCATTGGAAAAACCACTGACCTGGAAAATAGATCCAGGAGAGATAATTTAAAAATTATTGCACTACCTGAAAGCCATAAGCAAAGAAAGAGCCTAGAAATCATCCTCCAAGAAATTCTCAAGGAAAACTGCCCTGATGTCTTAGAACCAGAGAGCAAAATAGAGGTTGAAAGAATCCACCCATCACCTCCTGAAAAAGATCCCAAAAAGAAAACTTCTAGGAATATTATAGCCAGGTTCTGGAATCAAGGAGAGAATAATACAAGTAGCCAGGAAGAAACAATTGGAATATTGTGGAAACACAATCAGGATAACTCAGGATCTGGAAGCTTCTACACTGAGGGATTGAAGGGCTTGGAAGATGATATTCTGGAGGTCAAAGGAGCTGGGATTAAAACCAAGAGTCACCTACCTAGCAAAACTGAGTATCATGTTTCAGGGGAAAATATGATCATTCAGTGGAATAGAGGACTTTCAAGTATTCTTAATGAAAAAAACCAGAGTTGAATAGAAAGTTTGATATTTGGATACCAGAAGCAAGAGAAGGTAAACAGGGAAAAGGAATCATAAGGAACTTATCAAAGTCAAACTATTTACATTCCTACATAGAAAAATGATCATTGTAACCGATGATACTTTTCTCAGTATGAAAATAGCTGAAGGGAATATATATATATGTACATATATATATGTCTATACAGGAGGGTATATGGGCATATGAATACATATGGGAATGTGTGTATATGTGTTTATAGTTATACATAGACAGAGGGCACAGGACAAATTTAATAGGAAGGGATGATACTTAAAAGGTGAAATTAAGAGGTGAGAGAGGAACATAATGAGAGGAGATGGGGAGAGATAGAATGGGGTAAACTATCTCATATAGAAGAGGCAAGGGAAAATAGTTACAATGGAGGGGAAGAACAGGAAGGCAAAAAGGCAAAACCTTATTCTCATTGAATTTGGCTCAGAGAGGGAATGACATACACACTAAATATGGTATCTCACCCTACAGGAGAGTAAGGGGGAAGGGGATGAGAGGGGGGATGATGGAAGGGAGGGCAAGTTGGGGGAGAGGGAAGTTGGAAGCACCCACTTTTTAAAAGGGACAGGATCAAAGTAGAGAATAGAAAAAGTGGGAGGTGGGATAGGAGGGAGGGAAATATAGTCAGTCTTTTATAATATATGTACTATGGCAATGTTTTGCATAGGTACACATGTGCAACCTATATGGAATTGCTTATCTTCCCAGTAAGGGTGGGTGAAAAGGGAGGAAGGGAATGAATCTGGAATTCAAAGTTTTAAAATCAAGTGTTTAAATATATATACTATTATTAATACTATATTACATGTAATTGGGAAATAAGATATACAGGCACTGGTGCATAGAGATCCACCATGCCCTACTGGAAAAGTTGAAGGGGGTATGGGAGAAGATATGGGAGAGAGCAGATTGAAGGAGGGGATATCCTGTGGGGCTGCTATTTTGGGGCAGTGGGTAGGGGAAAAACAGGGAAAAAATTTGTAACTCAAAATCTAGCAGAAATGAATGATGTAAATCAGAATTTAATAAAGAATTTGGGGGAAAAAACTGTGACTAGGTATTGATGTAATGGTCAGATGGTTGGAGGTCTGTCTGCTTGATCTGTTTCTCTGTCTTGTAACTTCTGCTTGTAACCTGTTTGTAGTCTCTGAAGTTAAGGGTGCTGACATTTTCCCCTGAACTAGGTAAATGATATGTTTGATTGATTAAAGCAAGATTGTTAACCCATTTTGATTTGCTTTCCTTTAGAAAAGCAGATCTAAGAAACTGTGTTGGTAGCCACTCTGGGGATCCTGGGGTGCTTGCTGCTACACCTGGAGGCTCTGGATTTTGGCTATAATGTTTCTAGGACTTTTTATTTGTGTATTTCTTTCAAGAAAAGAAAATAGTGAATCCTTTGTGTTTCCTCTTTGCTCTGTCCTTCTAAGGTTCTGAGAAGTTTTCTTTTGTGATTTCTTAAAATATGGTGGCTAGGCTCTTTTTCTGGTCATAGCTTTCTGATAGTCCAGTGGTTTTTTCTTTTTGAAACTGGGTTTCCCTATTTTGCCCAAGCAAGAAATGCAATAAACTCTTACCAGTCTGATCCCATTACTGATAGTCATAGGAGCTTTACCCTCTCATTTCCTGATATAAACCAGTTTTCCCTTCCCTATGCAGCCTGATGGTCCCCAGCTCCCAAGGGCTCACTACACTGGTTCAAAACCAGTGAACATTAGATTGCCCTATCCCACTGCAACTCAGGACTCCTGAGCCTAAGTAATCCACAAGCCTTAGCCTCCTCAGTAGCAGGGATTATAGACATGTCTCAAAATGCCCAACTAGTCCAATGATTATTAAAATATCTCTCCTTGATGTGTTTTTCCTGTTAAACTGAGTCAGGAGGACCAAGGTACACTACTGTCCCAAGCATAGACATACACCTGTATTAGTTCTCAGACTGTGCTGTTTTTGGATAGCACTGGCATTCCTTTGAATGGTGAACTATTGGTTTCATGACAATTTAGACAATCATACCTGAAACCAAAATTTAAAACAATATACAATTATAATCCCATGAGATTATTACCTTAAATAGCAAGATTTCACTAATGACAGTTTAGGTCTAGGTTATCATTGTTCCTTTCATCATATAATATATATTTAACAATAAGCACATATAAGGACACCTTGTTTGTTCTTCATTTGTAAATATAAGAGTATTTACATTCTGGAATTTTTACACATCCAGAGAATATCTGATAGTTGACTCACTAACCCTGGAAAACTATTTAGTTTCCTTCTGCTACTAGCAATCCCACAAACTTCCTTACTCTGGCTGTGAGAAGTTGCAGTCCTTTATGAGTTCACATAAGTAGAAAGTCCTAAGAAACCTTATAGAATTAAAGACTTTGCAACTCTTTTTCTCAGCAGTAAGTTATTATTACTATCCAATTTAAAACCCCATTAAATTTTAATAGTTTTCAAATATTTTGACCACATTCTTTTAATAGCTAAATTCATAATCCAATGGTATCTGAATTAAAAGAGAATCACTACTATGGAGAACCATTGTGAATGGAGAAGTTACCTTTCTAGAAATATTTTCAAATCAATACAATTCTAATTCCCCCTCTATTTTAAGATTCTTTACATGTGAAAAATGATTAAGATGTTATTCTAAACACTAATCACCAGAAACGAGCTTCTTAACAGTATCAAATGAAAAAAGGAAGAGAAAAATTTGCAATTGCAACTTCTCTTTTAATTTAGCACTGACTCACTAAAATTTACAACATAAGAAATACAATAATAACATACTAAAAACATTCAAAACCCAGTAATCCAGTATGGATTGATTACACTCAATAGTTAAAATTTATATGTTACATATATTATACCATTTATATGTATATATACACATGCATATACGTCTACACACACACATACACCATATACCCTTTAGCATCATGTGGTTTTCCCAATACCCTTCAGAGGTAGGTGCTATTATTTATCCCCTTTATACAGGCATAGTAATTTGCTTATGGTCACATAAAGTTTGTGAGACTAGAATTTACTTGATTCACACATTTGAGTATTATTGTCTTATTTAAAAAAATATTATTTTGTTTTTTCTCAATTACAGGTAAAAACAATTTTAACATTAATTTAAAAAATTTTGAGTTTCAAATTCCCTCTCTCCCCTCCCCACTCCTTGGGAAGGCAAGCAACTTTATATAGATTATACATGTGTATATTGGTCATGGTGTAAAAGAAAACAGATTTTAAAAAGCCAAGAAAAATTAAGTTCAAAAAGTATACTTTGATCTGCATTCAGATTCCATATGTTTTTTTCTATGGAGATGAATAACATTTTCATCATAAGTCATTTGCAATTGTCTTGGATTATTGTATTGATGAGAATAGTTCAATCATTCACAGATGCTTAATCATACAATATAGCAGCTATTGTGTACGTTGTTCTTCTGATTCTACTCACTTCACTTTGCAACAGTTCATATAAGTCTTTCTAGGTTTTTCTGAAACCATCCTGTTTAGCTTTTCTTTTAGCACAGTAATATTCCATCGCAATCACATACCACAATTTCTTCAGTCATTCTTTAATTGATGGGCATTCCTTTGTGAGAAAACATGCTTGTGGGGGTCACAGGACTTCACAGGCAGGGTCAGGGAGTTAGCCAGGAAGAGCTCCCACTGTCCACTGCTTCCCTGGGTGCTCTTAGGAAAATTCACATGATATGCCCCTTAATACAGCAAAGCCCTTCTCACTGAAAGAACTCACAATCAGAGTGGCCAGAGGAATATACTTCCCAAAAGGAAGTGTACTCACTAGGAACACCCGCACTGATACAGAGAAGCAGGAATGAGGTTATACATTTCTGTCCTTCCTGTAAAAGTTAGGGTTGGTTCAAATTCCTCAAATTTCTCACTTATTTCCCTGTATTTCCTCTTTATGCAGATTATGTAGGTGTGATAGTGAGGATCCTTGTGACTGAATATGACCTCTAGGGTCTGGAGTTTGTCACCCCCACTTTTTTAGTTCCCCCTGGGACCAAGATGGGCATTGTCTTAGTAAAATAAGATGAAAGAGCTTCCCCATATTGTACCTGGCCCCATTCTTTCCCATCCACCAACCTCAGCTCTTCCTCAGGGAAGTCAGCAGACTGCCAGGTTTAGCTCTGTACTTCCCCTACCAGCTTTCCTTCACGGAGGTTGGCAGGCTGCCAGATCAGGGAGACTTGGTGCTGGCAGGAATTTCAAGGTGTGTACTGACCAATCACTGTTTTTGGCGTTTGCAAGTTCCTGATTACATAATACCTAACTATTGGCCACATGACGTCCCTTTAAAAGCTGAGACTTTACCCGAGATCTCCGCTGTACTATTTGGTTTTTGGGTGGGACAATGGGATGGTGGCATGGTACCCAATCAGCCTGCCAGGTGGCCTGATCAGCCAACACATGGTGTAAATAAAGGGTCCAATTCTAAGTTGTTACTTGGGTCTTCCTCGTGTTTTCTGGGTACAACATTTGAAGATCCTCAGCCTCAGTGGAAAGAGACCACTCAGCCCTGACTTTTGAGCAAGCTGGAGCCTGAAACTTCAGAGCTCAGAATTCACGGCTGAGAAAGTCCAGATCATCCCCTGACATCAATTCGATCTCGTTTCGGCTCTGTGGACCCAGACCTCTGTGCCAGCCTCCGGAGGTGAGTTCTATTTGGTGTCTGTTTGGCTTCTGTTTCTGTAAGAAGAGTGCTCATCTATTGGGAGTTAGGGGCAGCTGGACACAGCCAAATGTCCTTCTTTCATGGACCAACCACTGGATGGGCCATCTGGGGCAGAGCCAGCTATATCCTGGCCTGCCATCTGGGGCATCGACTGGGGTGCCCGCAGGTCTGTCTGTTGGTGTTGGTGGGTCATGTGTGTTTCTTGTTAAATGTCTGTCTGTCTGCAACTAACAGCCTCCGTGTTCAGAAACAGCCATGGCAACTGCTGAACTTTCAGCTTTCTCTTTTTCTTCCTTTCAGAGAAATAAGAAAAGGAAGCAGCCCCGGCGGGGCGGAAGGAGCCGGGGAGTCCTCGTGGCCCCTTCTTCATTGCAGTGGCTGTGGGGCTGGGGAGGGCTGGCCAGCCAGGCTCTGGTGTCAGGCCAAGGGCAGGACTGGCCGACCCTGCACTGCTGTGGTCAGGAGAAGGTGAAGGGCCCCCAGCCCCAAGCCTGCAGCCGCTGGTTGTGGGGGGAGGGAGGGAAGAGGACAGAGCTGGAGGGAAGGAGTTCTTCGCCCTCTGAAGAGGAAAGGGGGATGGTGGTTGGGACTTGCACAGCCCGTCCCTAAGGAGGGAATTGGGCAGTTGGGAAGTTTCTTTCTCTCTGGGACTGTGGGGATGAGAGCCTTCCTTGAAAGAAGACTCTGGCCAATCATCTTAAGAAATTTGGTCTCCAAAAACTTATAGGCACATCGCTCCACTTCAGGGAACTTTATATCCTGTGCCATTCCTTCCCCTCCCCTGTGGGGCATTGGGGGAGGTGGGGCCCTCCTTTGGAATCCCTCCGTTCAGATCAAAGAAGCAGGCAGGCTAGCTATCTCCTGCCTCGAAATTGGGTTTGACCCTAAGGAAAATGGGGAAAATGCTTAGATCTGTAAAAGAGAAGCCTCAGAGGTGAAGCTTTGAGATTGGCAGATTCAAAGCTCTCACTTTCAAAAATCCACCAATATTCTTCTCCCTGTTGTTCCCCCATTGACAAGGCTATATCGTTAAAGGAATAGCAAATGATGAAGCGGACACTCTGACCCTCGTGTTGTAATATTTTGAAATTTTGTAATTTGAGAAATTTGTAAAATCCTTTTCTTTATAGTTCCTGGTCTGGCTAGGCTGGACTTATAATAAAAGGTAGAAATAAGAAGCAAACAAAATATCTTTGTAAATTCTAAGAATTAATCATTAAGAAGTTGGAAATAGGATATTGGGATTGCTTTAAAAAAAAAAAACCCAGAAGTTTTTTTAGTATCTCTGCTTGACCTGATTCCTGAATTTGTAAAGGAAAATTAATATTGTTTTTTATGGGATCAAAATGGTATAATGATTGTAAAATGTTTAATGTAATGACTGGCATGTGTTGGATATAACACTACCTCTCTAACTTTGAAGCGGATGTCAGAAGTGATAAGATGAATTATTGTATAAGTCATTTGAATTCATTGTTATGTTGTTTCCATCTTGCTAAGATTTTATTGTGTTTCTAAAAGTCTGCTTAGCTAGTGAAATTAAAAAAAAACATTTTGAAGAAGGAATAGTATTACAGCAATTTTTAAATCTGGATTTTGTATTGTATGAGAATTGGATTCTTATGTTTTAAAATTTGATAATTTAAAGCTGTTATATCTGGATTGCAAATAGGACTGCTGATATTTCATTTAAAATTTTGGCTATTATGGAAATATATAGTTGTACTTTACACATTATTAATGATGAGATGGATGATTCTCTGTGCAAGGTAAATTGGAAATGTGTTTTGTAGGACTCTTATTGGACAAATGAATATGTGTGTGTGTATTGGTGTTAATCTGAAGGTTTCCTGAATGTAAATGGTAAATCAAGTTTTAGTTTGTGTATAAAAAATTTTAAAACACATCCAGCTGATTTAAGGTCGCCAGATTAGTAATTAATTGGTTTAAGTTTACATTGGGGAAAGGAACTTGTTTTAGTCATGTAGTTCCTAAGCAATGAACTTGAGGCAGACAGAACCCCAGACTCCGTGGCGCACAGAGGCCTGGATGAGGCCTGATCAGCGTGGGGACAAGTTGGCCCACCAACCACAAGTGCCACTGCCAGCCCTATCACTGCAGGCCCTGGACTGTACAGAGCAGGGCTAGAGTCAAATGCAGGGCCCCTGGCAGGGGCAGCAGCTACTCCTGGGACTACCAGTCTGTGTTGGGGTACAAAGACCCTAACCCAAACTGACTACTCGGGAAACCTCACAGTAAAGATAGGAAGTTTTATTAGAATCTCTCGAGAAGCAGGCGGTCCAGTCACTGGAACAATGCCCAGGAGAAGAGGCAGTTGTACAGAAGCTAAAGCTGGGTTAAATAAGAAATTGGTTACAAACATTAACATAATTACTAATGAGGCTCTAATCTTGTTGGATAATATACAAAATACATGAAGTTCATTATGCAGGCACAGTAACAATGAACCATGAAACCCCTTCAGTCTTACCCTAGACACAGTCTTATAGGGACTTAAGTGCCCCAAGGATACTGTCTGTTCCTTGATTGGTCAAATCCACCTGCTGCTGCCAGCTCCTTTCCATTCTTCATTATTTTTAGTATTATCTAGGAGTTTTAGTCTGGGAACCAGGGTCTGAGCTTTTTCTCAAGGCTACTGCCTCAACTTCCCAAGGTTACTGCCTGGTCCTCCTTATCAACAGTCTTGTTCAGCAATTCTTGCAGTTCTATAGAAACAACTCTTTTATGGTAAGCTGGGTAAAAAGGGCTGACTAGAATAGAGCAACTATATAGAAAGACTTCTAAAGTTTCAAAGTCACATAATTTCTAGAAAAATGGAAACTTAGGCCTAAGGACTTACTCACTTTGCAGATAGTCTCTGAGAGACCACACTTTTACCTGTCCCATGGAAGTCCACAGCCCAGAAATTTTAAAAGCCCCTATCTGGACTTCCAGGGACCAGGATGGCAGAGTGAACCCAGGATGCTCTAAACCCCCCCCCAAAAAAACATAGTATTTTTTGCCCCAGGGAAAACCTTAAAGAGTAAAGGCTTGGGAACCCTAGAGGAAGGTCATGGCTAGGACCCTGCCTCAAAATGGGTAAAAAGCAGACTACAAAGACAAAGACCCTGGAGTCCTGCTATCGAGAGAGGGAGGAACCAAATTCAGCGGGAGACAGTGTTGACTCCACACCCACAGCTGAAGCTTCAATAAGGAATTGGTCTCAAGCAGAGGAAGCATTTTTAGATGAGCTCAAAAGGAACTTTGAAAACCAAATTAGAGAGATAGAAGATAAAATGAATAATTCTTTTAAAATCAAAATGGCAAAATTAGAAAACATTACAATGAAGATAACAGCTCCTTAAAAAGAAAAATGTGTGATATGGAAAAAGAGCTCCAAAAACTAACCAAGGAAAATAATTTGCTAAAAACTACAATCAACCAAATTGAATTGAATAACTATATGAGGAACCAAGAATTAGTCAAACAAAGCATCAAGAATGAAAAATTAGAAAAAGAGGTAAAATATCTCAATGGAAAAATAACTGACCTGGAAAACAGATCCAGGGGAGATAATCTGAGAATCATAGGCCTACTGGAAAATCACAATGAAAAAATGAGCCTGGACAACATCTTTCAAGAGCTCATCCAGGAAAACTGCCCTGAGATACTAGAACCAGAGAGTAAAATAGAAATTGAGAGAATCCACCAGTCACCTCCTGAAAGAGATCCCAAAATGAAAAGGTCAAAAAATGTTGTAGCCCAAATCCAGAACTACAAGGTAAAGGAGAAAATACTTCAAGCAGCCAGAAAGAAACAATTCAAATATTGTGGAACCACAATGAGGATCACACAGGATCTGGCAGCCTCTACACTGAAAGATCAGTGGAAGTGGAATATAATTTTTTGCAAGGCAAAAAGAGCTCAGGTGTGTTTTCCTTGTTTACCTTTCTATGTCTCTCTTAGGTCTCATAATTGGAGGTTGACTTTTCCATTTAGCTCTGGCTTTTTCATCAGGATTAAAAACCATAATCCTACAATATGCTGTTTACAAGAAACACATCTAAAACAGAGGGATACACACAGGGTAAAGGTAAAAGGCTGGAGTAAAATATATCATGACTTAGTTGAAGTAAAAAAATGCAGGGGTAGCAATCCTTATCTCAGATAAAGCAAAAGCAAAAATTGATCTAATTAAAAGAGATAAGGAAGGAAACTATATCCTGCTAAAAGGCACCATCGAGAATGAAGCTTAACATATATGCACCAAGTGACATAGCGTACAGATTCCTAGAGGGGAAGGTAAGGGAATTAGAGGAAGGAATAGATAGCAAAACTATACTAGTGGGGGACCTTAATCTCCCCCTCTCTGAACTTGATAAATCCAACCTCAAAATAAACAAGAAAGTAGTTAAGTAGGTGAATAGAATGTTAGAGAGGGTAGGTATGATAGATCTCTGGAGGAAACTGAATGGGAATAAAAAGAAATATACCTTCTTCTCAGCCGTACATGGCACATACACAAAAAGTGACCATGTACTAGGACATAAAAATCTCACAATTCAGTGCAGAAAGGCAGAAATATTAAATGCATCATTCTCAGATCATAATGCAACAGAAATCATATACAATAAAGGGCCATGGAAAGATAGATTAAAAACTACTTTTGAGCCAAACAATTTAATCCTAAAGAATAAGTGAGTCAAACAAGAAATTATAGAAACAACCAGTAACTTCATTCAAGAGAATGACAATAATGAGACAACATACCAAAATGTGTGGGATGCAGCAAAGGCAGCTCTTAGGGAAAGTGTTATATCCCTGAGTGCATACATGAATAAATTAGAGAAAAGGGAGGTCAATGAATTGTGCATGCAATTGAAAAATAGAAATAATGAAAATCAAGGGAGAGATGAATAAAATTGAATTTAAGAAAACTATTGAATTAATAAATAAAACTAAGATCTGGTTTTATTTTTAAAAAATAATAAAATTGATACACCCTTAGTCAATATGATAAAAAAGAAAGAAGAAAACCAAATTATGAGTATCAAAAATGAAAAGGGTGAATCATCTACCTCCAATGAAGAGGAAATTAAAACAATAATTAGGAATTATTTTGTCAAATTTTATGCACACAAATTTGACTATCTTTGTGAAATGGATGAATATTTACAAAAATATAAGCAGCCCAGATTAAATGAAGAGCAAGTAAATTACTTAAATAACCCCATCTCAGAAAAAAAAAATTGAACAAGCCATCAGTGAACTCCCTAGGAAAAAATCTCCAGGGCCAGACAGATTTACTAGCAAATTCTATCAAACATTTAAACAACTATTGATTCCAATACTCTAAAAACTATTTGGGAAAATTAGTGAAGGAGTCCTACTAAATTCTTTTTATGACACAAACATGGTACTGATACCTAAAAAGAGCTTCTGTACAAACAAAGCCAATGTAACCAAAATTAAGAGGGAAGTGGGAAATTGGGAAAGAATTTTTACAATCAGTGTCTCTGATAAAGGCCTCTTTTCTAAAATATACAGAGAATTGAGTCAAATATATAAGAATACAAGTCATTCCCCAATTGATAAATGGTCAAAGGATATGAACAGGCAGTTCTCAGAGAAAGCAATTAAAGATAAGCATATGAAAAAAATGCTCTAAATCGCTATTAATTAGAGAAATGCAAATCAAAACAACTCTGAGGTACCACATCTCACTGGTCAGATTGACTAAGATGACAAAACAGGAAAATGATAAATTCTGGAGAGGATGTGGACAAATTGGAACACTAATGCATTGCTGGTGGAGTTGTGAACTGATCCAACCATTCTGGAGAGCAATCTGGAATTATGCCCAAAGGGCTATAAGTAATTTCATATCCTCTGACCCAGCAATACCACTTCTAGGATTGTATCCCAAAGAGATCATAGAAGCGGGAGGAAGACCCATATGGACAAAAATATTTGTAGCAGCTCTTTTTGTGATGGCAAATAATTGGAAATTAAGGGGATGCCCATCAATTGAGGAATGGCTAAACAAGTTATGGTATATGAATGTAATGGAATACTATTGTGCCATAAGAAAGGAAGAGCAGATGGACTTCATATTTACCTGGAGAGGCTTATATGAACTGATGCTGAATGAGAAGAGCAGAACCAGGAAAAATTTGCACACAATTACAGATATATCTTATGTGTGATGACCAACTTTGATAGACCAGAGTCTTTTCAGAAATACAGAGCTATAAGTAAATTCCAAAAGACTCATGATGGAGAGAAATGTCTACATTCAGATAAAGAACTAGAAAGAACAGAGTTTGAATGCAGATTGAAGCAAATTACCTGCTCTCTTTTTCTTGTTTGTTTTTTTTTCCTGTTTCCCATTGTTTATTGCATCCAATACAATTCTTCTTTATAACCTGACTAATGTCTAATGTGAAACTATTTGTAGATCCTATACTTGATTGTATGCCACCATAGTGGAGGAGAGGAAAAGGAGGGGGAGAAAATTTGAAACTCAAAGAACTGGGGAACTGAATCTTCTAAACTCAAAGTAAACTAACAAATCAATTAAAAAAAACAATAATGAACTTTAATTGCTGAGAAGTTGCAAGTTCATGTACAATAGATAGAAGGGATTTCTATCCATTAGTTTTTTTTTTCCTTTTTTTTGAGGGCAATTGGGGTTAAGTAACTTGCCCAAGGTTACACAGCTAGTATTTTTGTGTGGGTGTTAAGTGTCTAAGGCCGGAACCAAACTCGGGTCCTCCTGACTCCAGGGCCGATGCTCTACTCACTGTGCCACCTAGACACCCCTATCAATTAGTTTTTACAAGTTTGGATTTGAGAAGAAAATAGGGTAAATGGAATTTCTTACATTTGTGAGACCTGGTAAGTCTTTATTGCTGATTGCAGCCCATAAGAAAAAAAAATGCTGTTTAAGGTGATTTTTCTCCCTTCTTTAGCAAATCTCCTATGATCACAGCACATAGTAAAAGATATGAGCCCTTTTGTGTTAGCTTATTAGAAAATCTAATATTATTTTTCATCCAGAATTAGAACATGTGCAGAAAGTTATGCAAACTGCTTAAGATCATTTTAACAGCTTTCAACTAACTTTCTTCATAAGTTTAATGAGATTGTAAAGCAGAAGAGATCTTGCTGTTTTGATCTGAATTTGTAGTCATTCCATTATCTAAGCAAAAGTTAACATTTATAACTGAATGTGTATGTTAAAGATTCAATTTCTGAAGTATCCCTTTCTTCCAGAGTGAATATAATCAGAGGATAAACAAGCTTTCTGAAACAAGGATGTATGTCTACTATTCAGTTGTGAGGTTCAAGTCAGGAACCTCTATTGTTTAAGGCAGTATAGTTATGTTAGCAAAAGAATAATAACTTATGAAGCATTTTGTTTATGTAGTTTGTAGAAATATAGAGGAAAGTGAAATAGTCTGAGTAATGGAATCCTCACCCCACTTCTGGTCACTTTTCTCCTCCTCCTTTTTGGCCTTTGTTTGTTTAATCTCTTTGCCAGATTTGTTTCTTCTAAGCTCAGAACACTTCACTTGCAGATGTCATCTCAGGCTGAGTATCCACTGTCCCAAAACTATGACCCATCACCACCTGAACCTGGCTACATCCACGTTTTGGCCACTGGCCACTGGCTACAGACCCAGCCCCTTAAATGGTGGGACCCTATGAAACAGAGACAGCTCTACATCCTTCCTCATCATGAAGCAGTTTGGGAAGCTATGACCTTTGTCCCTTATCCCAAATGATTTTGGATCCCATCTGTTTAAGGGGGTTACTTGGGTGCCTATGTTTGGGTTGCTGGGGTGCCTGTGCTTGAACCCCAGTTTGTAACTTCAAAGTGATGAAATATTCAATTGGGTTTTAATACAATCAATTGCAATAATTAAATCAGAGATATTTAGTTTAAGCAGAGATATTTTATTGAGAGAAAACAAAGATACCATTTTTAACACCAGGTTAATTCAAACTGTTTTTAAGGAAATAAATACTTTTAGAAGATGTTTTGAAAAGTCTTGTGTGATAATTTCTTAAAGTCTATTTATGGAAAGCTGAACAAAGCAGATAAGAAGGTTTAGGGACAAATGGGGTTTATCCAGCCCCTCCTGTTTCCAGATAGTTGATATCAGTTTTAGAAGTATGTTAAGAGAGCATGAGGAAGTTTTGGGAAGGAAAAAAGATTTGTAACTTGAGTTTGTAATTAATAGCTCAATCAAATTTTAGATGGCCCTATCTGAAGGACACTAGTCTATATTTATTTGCTATGTAATAATTTGGGGGACTGTAAATTTTTTCTATCATTCTGAGCCTTAATAACAGAAACCCATTGTCATAAAAGCCAGTGATGGGATGGCCAAGGCTGCAGGCTGAAAACTGTTCAAGGTGGATGTTTGTGCTTGGAAAAGTCTGGGGACAACCTTGAACACTGCCCAGGTGAGATATCTCTGACTTTATTTCCCAATTGTGTGTTTTCTTTCTGAAAAGGAACCCCCCCCCCCCGCCGCCTATTTATGCCTAAGCCTTGCTTTCAGTACCTGGTGGCTATCTAAATGACTACCAGAAATGACTCATGCCTGGATCCAAACATGGCTAAGGAAGTTTTCCTTCTGCAAGGTTTATGACATTGTCCCTTCTTTTTCCTATAGCAAATTCATTGATAAGTAATATTCAGGGCCAAATAAAAGAATAAATATAGAGATAACATTATTCAAAGAAGAAGATGATTATTAATAAGGCAAAATGTAATGAAATAGTTGCCTAATTGACCAGGATAGTGAAGTTTGAGGAGAGTAACAGGATAAAACTTAGATGATGCCTAGAATTAAATACAGATGTATAAAATTGGCTTTAAACATTTTCTATTATGTGAATTCAAGCTTTGAGCATGTTTGGGAATAGGATAAGAGGTCTGGCTTTTAGCACAAGGATTGGATAAGATAGTGGTAAAGGTGAAGCTAATGTTACTTTGTTAAAGCATCTGTCTGATTATTTTACAAAGGGCAGTTGAAATCAATTTTTAAAAAAGATTTTCATATCTTAGAGATTTTTATGCCAGGTACCAGATTTAGGAAAGGTGGAAATAACAAAGAATAAATAAACTTAAAATTCTCTGTAGTTTCAAAATAGGGAACTAATATTAAGTGATTGTGCTAATTTATATTAAGTCAGAATTATCTGGTCACCTCTAGATCTGAACTGGAAAAGTAGAACTCCTTTTAAAATTCTGTAACTACATGAGGCATCTGGGATTCAAAAGTGTATTTTAAATAAAATAGGTCAGTGGGATACAAGGAATTGTATGTTAATTATGATTCTTGTATAGTCTGTATGTAAGTTTTCTTGGTTATCTTGGTGACATGTAATTGTTTACCTGACTTAATGTAATCATGTTATTTTGTACAATTGTGAGAAAACCTCATTGTATTGCTTGAGCCTAGTCCTATGTGGCTAAGAAAACGGAACTATTTGTTTATACTGTTTGAACCTAGTCTTGCATGGATAGAAAACTGGCCCTTTATATGTAAAATCATGTTTCTAAGAACTTTTTTCAGGTTTGGCTGGCTGTGCCAGCTTGTACAGCTTTCCCAAGAGTTTGGACCTGGCCTTTCCTGGGACAGCTTCTTTCCTGGAGAAATTCAACCAGAGGACTGATGGGAAAACATGGCCTCCTCTTCCTTGTGACTATGATTATGGCCCTGATTATAGGACCCTACCTCATTAATTGTTTTCTACAATTTGTTAAGTCCCTATAAACTCTGTTAAATTACTCATTGTTAGGGATCCCCACTACCAGCCCTTGGGAATAGACTGACTGATCTGTATGATTCGGCCTGGTGGTGTCAAGTGGAGAATGTTGTACCTGGCCCCCATTCTTTCCCATTGCCCAACCTCAGCTCTCCCTCACAGAAGTGAGCAGACTGCCAAGTTCAGCTCTACCCTCCCCCAACCTCAGCTCTCCCTCATGGAAGTGAGTAGACTTCTGGGTTTAGTTCTGCCCTTCCCCTACCAGCTTTCCTTCATGGAAGTGGGTGGGTTGCCAGGTCAGGGAGACTTGGCACTGGTGGGAATTTCAAGGTGTGTACTGACCAATCACTGTTTTTGACCTTTGCAAGTTCCTGGTTACATAATACCTAACTGTTGGCCACATGGTGTCCCTTTAAAAGCTGAGGCTTTACCTGAGATCTAGTTGTACTATTTGGGTTTTGGGTGGGACAGTAGGGTGGTAACCTGTCAGCCTGCCATATGGCCTGAACAGCCAACACATGGTGTAAATAAAGGGTCCAATTCTAAATTGTTACTTGGGTCTTGCTCATGTTTTCTGGGTACAACACCCACAGCTATTGATTATCTCCCAATAACTTTTGTGGGAGTAAAATAAGATGCCATAATATTCCCTCTTGTCCCTTCAATTCCACATTCTTTAATACCATAAAAAGAGACACTATAAATATTTTGCACAGATGTATTTTGGTGCTTTATCTTTTATCTCTTCAGGACACAGACCTCGCAGTGACATTGCTGGATCAAAGAGTCTTTGGTCTTAGTTCCAAATCATTCTCCAAAATGGTTGGACCAATTCACAGCTCTACCAACAGTGCATTAGTGTCCCAATGTTTCTCTCCAACATTTGTTAGCTTCCTTTTCTGTCATGTTAGCCAATCTGATAGATATAGGTTGGTGTCTCAAAGTTGTTTTACTTTACATTTCTCTAATCAATAGCAATTTAGAACATGTTTTCGTGGTTGTAGATAGCTTTGATTTCTTCTTATGAAAACTTCTGGTTCATATCCTTTGACCATTTATCAGTTGAGGAATAACTTTTCAATTTCACTCTGTTCTCTATATATTTGAGAAATGAGGCCTTTATCAGAGAAACTTGCTGTAATATTTCCCCCTAGTTTTCTGCTTTCCTTCTAATCTTGGCTGGGCAAACAACAAATTAATGCATTCAAAATTATCCATTTTATGTCTCATAATGCTGTCTATATCTTGTGTATTATTATCTTAAATAGCAAGTGTATTTTAGATTTTCCATTCTGATTTGCCACAATTATAAGTTAGTTTCAGGACAAAATTTTAACCAAGTTACATCTAGATTTATAACCATATATTTTATTTCTAGATTTAATTATAGATTTAATTTAAATTCTAGATTTAAATCTAGATTTATAACCATATATTTTATTTCCTAAGACTCTACTGTGGCACTCTCAAGGACCATAACTTATCTTTATTTCCCTTTAATTCACCCAACAAGCAAATTAATTCCTTTGTATTCTTAATCTAGTCACACCTTTCCTGAGGCTTTTCAGATATAACTCCAGGAAGGTTAAAGAGAACATGGTTTATATACAATTTAATTCAGAAAACTATTCAGCTACTGAAAAACAGCTACTGGTAATGATCTTTAATTGTACAATATTAACTGGTTTTAAAATAATTTACAAAGCTTCTTTAAAACACACAATTTAGAAAAGTGATACTGAGACTATAATTACTGAGATTCAATTCATTGGTTCTAATGAAAATAATTAAATGTAAATTAAACAGTAGCTCTTTTTTGACCATCTTTTACTATTATACTCTACAAATTCTTTGACATTTAAAACTATTGTCTTAGCTTCCCTTAATGAATTTCTACCAATTTCTGTAATTACCAAATTCAATGTTTCATGTGCAAAATTGTTTATGTTTAATGCATTGTAATCTGCTAAATCTCTTTTTTCTTTTTCTGAAGGACTGGATGTTGGGACTTTTATCACTAACTTATTTTATAATAAAGTAGATTGCTATCTTTTTCTTGCTTTTCTGAACTGCATTCTAATATTTCCTTTATTTTCTTCTTCTTTTCTTACAAAAATTGACCACCCAGGATGTATTTTGTGACAATCCTCTGGCATGTGTCTGTCCAGGGAAAATGTGGAGTTCCCCTACTGACCCTTTCTTTCTACAGTTGTGTTCACAGTCAATAAGTTAAGTCCTTGTCTGGGTACCCAGTTTATGTCTAAGGAAAAGTCCATGGATCAGCAGAGATATTGGAGACAATAACTCCTTAATGAGGTTAAAGCTAAACTCATGATCTATTCTAATGCTTTGTTTCTAGTTTGCTTAACAATTAAGTTCTGGTGTATTAAGAAAGTACATAAAACATTCTTCCAAAAGTGATTTTACTAACTTTTAGATGCTCTCTGATTCAAACAAGCTTCTTTCTTTTCTTAAAATTTAAACTGCAAACTGAACTTCACTGAAATTAGCTTTAGTTACCATTTCTCTAGTCAGAAAATCATTCCTCCTCCCCACATTAAAATAAATCACTATAGAAAAAAAGTGATTAAAAAGGTCTCAAGTGACTAAAACATTTTCCTCAAATCAAACTTACTAAAACATCTTAGCATTAACTTCCAAACCACAATTTGGACGTTTTCAGTAGAGACTTTACAATTTAGTCACAAATTTAATTTTTAATTAATTTGGAAACTCATAAATTCCTGTCAATTGGGAACAAATTCCCTTCCTCATGTCTCTTGTCTATCTCCCTAACTTGGCCAGAGTTAGGAAGGCAGAGAAAAAGATTTTAAAAATTCCTCAGAAAAAGTTTTCATTAATTTTGCACTCTTTTTCCTTTGGCTGATAAACTCACAGGAAGAAGTAAGTTTAGTTTAAATAGACACAAAACACAGATAATATGATAAAAGGGATATGTAGATATGCTTACTACACATTTTTTTCCCTTACTACAGACTAAAAGTTTAATTAAAAGTCATTTAATACAATTTTCTTTTTTTTATTTTTCAAATGCTTTATTAACTTCTGATTTACATCATTCATTTCCACCAGATTTTGAGTTACACATTTTCTCCCCATTTTTCCCCTACCCACCACCCCGAAATAGCAGTCCCACAGTATTATCCCCTCTTCCAATATGCTCTCTCTCATATCTTCTCTGATACCCCCTTTAACTTTTCCAGTAGGGTATGGTGGATCTCTATGCCCTAGTGCCTGTATATCTTATTTCCCAATTACATGTAAAATAGTATTATTAATAGTGTATATGTGTGTGTGTGTATTTAAACATTTTATTTTAAAACTTTGAATTCCAGATTCATTCCCTTCCTCCCTTGTCACCCTCCTTTACTGGAACGATAAGCAGTTCAGTATAGGTTGTACATGTGTAGCTTATGCAAAACATTAACATAGTTAAGATATTGTAAAAGACTGACTATATTTCCCTCCCTCCTATCCCACCTCCCACTTGTTTTATTTTCTACTTTGATCCAGTCCCTTTTCAAAAGTGGGTGCTTCCAACTTCCCTCCCCCCCAGCCTGCCCTCTCTTCCATCATCCCCCCTCTCATCCCCTTCCCCCCTACTCTCCTGTAGGGTGAGATACTCTATATAGTGTGTATTTCATTCCCTCCCCGAGCCAAATTCAATGAGAATAAGGTTGACCCATTCCCTTTTGCCTTCCTATTCTTCCCCTCCATTGTAACCATTTTCCCTTGTCTCTTCTATATGAGATAGTTTACCCCATTCTGTCTCTTCCCATCTCCTCTCATTATATTCCTCTCTCACCTCTTAATTTCACCTTTTAAGTATCATCCCTTCCTATTAAATTGGTCCTGTGCCCTCTATCTGTCTACCTGTAAACATATATACACACATTCACATATGTATTCATATGCCCATATACCCTCTGATATAGACATATATATATATTTTTTTTCCCCTTCAACTATTCTCATACTGAGAAAAGTTTCATAAGTTACAATTATCATTTTTACATGTAGGAATGTTAATAGTTCCACTTTGATAAGTTCCTTATGATATCTTTTCCCTGTTTACCTTCTCATGCTTCTCTTGCTTCTTGTATCTGAATGTCAAATTTTCTATTCAACTCTGGTTTTTTTCATCAAGAATGCTTGAAAGTCCTCTATTCCACTGAATGACCATATGTTCCCCTGAAACAGGATACTCAGTTTTGCTGGGTAGGTGATTCTTGGTTTTAATCCCAGTTCCTCTGCCCTCTGGAATATCATATTCCAAGCCCTTCGATCCCTCAGTGTAGAAGCTGCCAGATCCTGGGTTATCCTGATTGTGTTTCCAGAGTATTAAAATTGTTTCTTCCTGGCTGCTTGTAATATTCTCTCCTTGATCTAGGAATTTCAGAACCTGGCTGTAATATTCCTAGGAGTTTTCTTTTTGGGATATTTTTCAGGAGGTGATCGGTAGATTCTTTCAAGTTCTATTTTGCCCTCAGGTTCTAAAACATCAGGGCAGTTTTCCTTGAGAATTTCTTGGAGGATGATTTCTAGGTTCTTTCTTTGATCTTGGCTTTCAGATAGTCCAATAATTTTTAAATTATCTCTCCTGAATCTATTTTCCAGGTCAGTGGTTTTTCCAGTGAGATATTTCACATTGCCTTCTATTCTTTCATTTGTTTCGATCTGTTTAATAGCATCTTGATTTCTCATAAAGTCATTAGCTTCCATTTGCTCCAATCTAATTCTGTAGCAATGATTCTCCTCATTGAGTTTTTGAGATTCTTTTTCCATCTGGCAAATTCGGCTTTTTAAGGCATTCTTCTCCTCATTACCTTTTTGAGCCTCCTTTGCCATTTGAGTTAGTCTATTTTTTAAGGTGTTATTTTCCTCAGTCAGGCTGTTGACTCTCATTTCGTAATTTTCTTGCATAATTCTCATTTCTCTTCCCAATTTTTCCTCCACTTTTCTTATTTGCTTCTTAAGGTCTTTTATATATATATAGGTCTTACAGCCTATAATTAGCTCGTATTTTCCTTTGATGTTTTTGGTGCATGAGTTCTGACTTCACTGTCTTCCTCCTGTTCCATGCTTTCATCCTTTTTGTCCCCAAAATAGGATTCTAATGTTGGGTTCTTCTGTTGGCTTTGTTTCCTTTGCCTGGGCATGGTGCCACTTAAT